>NC_137736.1:29735055-29892555 GCF_963264785.1 Psittacula echo
AAGAATAACTTTTGACTCTACTGTTATTTGAAAGTGGACATAAAATGTGGTATTATTTGGAAGACTATGATGTGACCGCATAGAGTGCAAAACAATAAAGTCATGTCCATTATATATATTCTAGGGTATTTTTAGTTAGCAGAAAAGAACTGCTGAGGGAGTTAACTCCTATAAGCTGTAAAATGACTAGTCAATTTTGCAGTTTTCTTACATCTGTTACGACTTACAAAACCCCACTGCCACCATAATAAACTGTAGAAACTTGGGGGAGAAATTTTTTTAAGACAGAATACCTACCGGTCTGGTTGTACCATATCCAGCAGCTCCTGTGCTTGAAATTCCAGGTGAAGGTGGAGGCTGATTACGAACTGGAACAGATTTAGAGATCACTGACTTAGAATATATTTCAAAATCAACTTATTTCTATATTATAATTAGTACAAAGCATGTGTCTGTGTTACCTAAGTTATCTTTTCTTTGTGTTCCAGGACTTTTTTGTGCTTTGAAGCATGGAAAAAAAAAATTAGATTATCTTTGTTAGATGAGTGAGAAATGGGTATTAAACAACAATGGTACATTATCACTAATGGAGATGGAAGCAAAAAGATATTATTAATGTTTTTGAAAGTTGTTACATATTTAAGTCTCTCCATCAGCTAAGCTGTTACTCTAGCACACTCTTCTCCTATTGCACATGTGAAGTAATTTGACTCTTCTAATCACAAATTAAGTCAAGTCACCTCCTATGTGTTGCAAGCTAAAGATGCCCACTTGTACAGGTACCCTGTGTTGTCAGTCGTGCTAGAAGTTGTTTCCTTTTGTAGTATATTCTGACAAAATTCTGACAGCAGTCTTTAAAACAAAAAGAACTTACGTAACATGCTGATTCAAAAAATCATGCAATCAGAAGAGTACATCAGTAATTATACTTGGGTCAGCTACCTACATAGTCTATACCAAAGTTCCTGAACCTCCTCTCTTTGTTTATGGGATAAATGTATTACAGCACCAACCTCACCATTTACATGCTGACGCTAATGACGACCTTGTATGCAACATTCAAGTTGTGAAGTGCAAGATATGAAAAAATTACCTTTACCTCAGACAAGTGCACAGTTTCTAACAGGCAAAGAGGTTTAGGGTTCTGGCTTGTGTCTCTGTTGCCTATTTCCCAGGAAGGTAAAATCACCATGTCAGTTACAATAACTGGAAGGAATACTCTGTGGTACATAAGACTCTTAGTTTATGAAATCAGCTTCCAGTTTTCAGACAACCCTGCTTTCTTACAGCTGGTTAGAATGGGTTTCTGGGTACAGTTCTCAGTAAAGAAACTTGTACCCTGAGCAATCCGGCACCAGTTTACCCTACTTTGAGCAGGAGATTGGACTAGATAACCACCAGAAGTCCTTTCCAACCTGAACTAAGCTATGCATTAGCAATTCTGCCAATTCAGAAAAATGAACCAGCAATATAGCCAAAAGTAACTGTAGTATATAGGAGAACATCTTGACTGTGACCGTATTAGGACTTTATTGCTATACCTGTATTTGCTAAAGGGATACGTTCCTGAGGGGATAAGAAGAAACTCCAAAACATGACTCTGCTGGCACGGCTTGAACAGAACCCTATTCAGCACTCTACACACAAAATCTAACTAGAATAATGCAAGAGAAGTGCTTCTCGTATATGTATATCACATAGTTTAGGTCTCAGAATCAGAATACCTACACTATGCTCTTTAGGAAGAGACAAAATATTAAATTATAAGCTAAATTACTTACAGGTAAGTTTCTCTCCCCAAAATATGTGAACATATAAATCAGGCTTCCTAGGTTCCTGATTTTGTTACAAGTACAGTATGTACTCTAGCAATCAGTCAGCTACAGCTTAATCTGAGAGCTAGAATTGAAAGCATTCTTCTTGATTAGCTCAGTCTAAATTTTCACCTCATTTTTTCATAAATTAAGGCTGCCTTCTATAACTATTCATATCATCACTGAAAACCAGGAAGCAACCTGGCTGTCTGAAAACCATGTTAAAGAAAAGAAGAAAGAGCCTACACAATAAATATCTTCATGAAACCACCTTTAGTATCACAAGGGCAATAATATTACTCAGGTATTACATTAGAAATCCATTTCTAGAATACAAAAATTGTTACCTTCTACTTCTCTCCTAGCTACCCCAGGACTGGGAGGAGCTCCAAGACCTTTTCAGAGAAAGAAGAGAAGCTGTATATTGCATAAGAAAAGCAGTAGATTGAGAAAGTAAAACCAGAAAGACACTGCCACAAGACAGCTTTACACAATTAAAAAAATGCCTAGCTAAATTATAGTTACTTGTAGGAGATAACTGTTTGTAGCAGCATGGGGAAACCAGACTGATATGAACAACAATCATGTTTAGAAACATGCTATTATTTCAATTTTACATTACAGCGGAAGGTAATTTCATTTCTTCAGTATCCACTCTCCACAAACTTATAAATTCAGAATGGTCTTAACGTCAGTCTTGAAACTCTGTGAAAGCAGAGCACATACCTATATTCAAACGTGTGAAAATAAACAGGTACATCAGTTACAACCTGTAACATTAAGTCTGCTTCCTGTATTTTAGGAGAAATACTGTGTAGTATGTTTCTGCCAAGACTACGTGTGTATAAGCAATTTTATGGAAGAAACGTTTTCCACTCTATATAAATGTATCCTACAGAACTGTATCATGAAGTTTTGTCCAAGTAGCACTCTGCACTTGGGAAAGCTGTGTCAAATGGTGCACAGTAGATGTTACAGTTCAGACTGAGAGAAAGAAGATTTTCAATCATGCATAACCATGCTGAATTGTTTTGGTTTTGCAGTATGATCAAGCATATACTGTATCCTTAAAATTGTATGGTAAAAACATGGCAGGACATACGTAACACTAGACCGTATGTAAGGAGAAATCCTTAAGGCATGCACATAGGAAAAAGTACCAGTAATATCTGGCAACTCTGGAGCGGCTCAAGTACAGAGAAAGGAAAGGGAGCCAGTGTTCAAGAAGCCTACCTTAAAAACAACTTTTGCCTTAGCGATGACACAGCCTCATGCTTTCTCATCATGTGCCAATGTGTGGTATCTGCTCAGGAGCTCTCTATGATCTGGAAAGAGTGCTGTGAATTTTGTCAGATATGGGTGGAGGTGTGAAGGCTGCATGAGGCTGGTATGTGATTATCTCCAGATACGTCATATCTCGGGTTTTGCTGAACATCTGGTTCAAAGATGTTAAATACTAGCATATGCTATATATTCTGGGTGAGTTTCAGGCTCTGCCAATTAACATTAGATATACCTTGCAAAAGTTTCTGATAGTGAACTTCTCTGCAAGAGAAGCAGCACTGAGGAGGGATGAACAGAGAGCATTTTTAAGGCAGGGGCACAGGAGGAGAATGCTGCCTGAGAACACTTAATTGCTTTCAGGTTCTAGCTCCCATGCAATCCAGAGGAACCCCAGGAGACAAAAGAAAGTGGTAACCCATAAGCTATGAGAAGCCTACCTGCTACCTGGAAGAAAATAAAGGGAGGTGGAGAGCAGCCCAACAGAGTACAGGACACTCCTCTGAACCCTCTGTGGTTACAGAGACATAAAGCTAACTGTTCATCTCAGAGTATTAATGGAAAGGGACACAATAAAACCTCTCCAAGAGCAGGGAATGAGCCTGTTCATTTCACAGATTTGCACTTCCCCTTCCAAAGCTCAACTCAACCCATACTTATAATAGGTATTTTCAGGATGCTCTTGTCAAGCAAATCTCGGTTTACGCAAGATGATTTATAAAGTAAACTCCTTTCAGGCAAAAGGCAGTAGGGAACCTCTTTGACCACAGACATGTCTCTATGCTGGCACACCATACATACATAGAAAGACTTTCATGCATGAGGATTTTGAAAGCTTTTGCAAATTTAAAAATATTCACTATATGGGAGAGAAAGGGCATAAAGGTCAAATACCTCAAATTTTACTTGCTAATAGTATTCTTTAATGGTGAGAAAGTAAAATTGTGGTGCTGTGATAATGCTATCATAATTGGCATTATAGGAAGATTTTAATCTTAAGGACCGTGAAAAATCTATATCTGAATGTGAAACACATTTTTGGGTATCATGTTAAACTGTTACTCTACTCTGTATATGGCTTAAAATCTCTATTGCAGTTTGAAACAGTATTTTGTAAGTAAAGATATCACATATTTGTTTTAAACAGTATTTAAGGGAAGTGATTGGATTTACATAGAAACAACCTGTTATTCCTGCCTTGACATCTTTAGACAGAACTCTACGTTTTGCAAAGGTTACATTTACACTTTAGCTTTATGGAAAATAAAGCAACCCCAACTTCTCTTAAAGTAAAATGTGCACATACGTACACAAGTGTGTGTATATCTGTGTGTGCATATATATGAAATCTAGGCTATTTGCCTATATTTGAACAATGCATTTACTGTCTTTAGGCTACTTGTTTCCGCCATTACTGAACATTCCTTCTTCAGCAACAAAAGAAGGTAGTTCCCCATATTTAAAAGAAGTAGAAAGAAGGAAGAAAAAGCTTTTTCAAAATGACTGACATATCCCAATGCACCTAAACAATGCTCTGAAAAACAAAAAAAAAAAACTACAGGGGAAAAATAATGATGTTGAATGGTTCCTGCAAGACTAAGTTTAATGAGTGACTATAATTGTCAGTGTACACTAATAAGTACTTGCTGTTTGGGTGCACGTACTTTCATAGCTTAACATACTTGCATTTCTTTTAATGTCAACTTGAGTACTGTTTTTTCTAAGCTTATTTATTTGGAGGATAATCACATTGAAAATGTAGTGCATTTTACCCATATTGTTGCATATACTGAAAATATTGGGCATTCTCTCAATCTTAACCCAATCTTCACCCTATTTTAACAGTTTAAACCAATGATAAGAGAGAACTATAAGCCTTTCCTGCATTAATCAGGAAAAGTCTGACTAATATTATTAAAGGAAAAAACACAACAAAGCAAATATTCTTTTTAACTTTAAGTAATTGATAACCAGCAGCCTTTATAATTACTCTGTAATGTCTTAAAAAAAAAATCTTGCGTAAACAGAGTGCAACATTTTATTTTTAACTATAAACAATGAGAGCTTATAAAATCCTCAGTGGAAGTCTCTGGCATTAGCAGGCAGTAAGTCTACACTTTGCAACACCCTGCAACAAGCATATAGCCTTGTTCCCTTGAATTCTGAGTTACTTCTGATGTAAAATATGACCAAACTCTACAAAACCCCCTAAACCTCAGATGCCCAAATCCTGCTCCTATCTCCAAAGCATACTGAGCCCTCAGAAGAAATGTTATGGGCATTGAAGGCAGTGCAGAACTCAAAAAAAAAAAGGTTAGAACACATGAGCAAAAAAAACCCCGTAACATTTGAAATGCATGACATTTTAAAGACACGATCAGTGTCACTTTGCATGTGCTACAGAAGTCTAAAAACAAAGTCTGATATACAGTACTCAGGGACATTTTCACAGTGCTTTAGAAGCCTTCTAGGTAAAAGAAACAGATGTCATTTCCCCAAGCGTGGTATCACACTATGACATTTATACTGCTTCCAGTCCTGCGCTAGCTTGCTCTGAGCTGAGCTCAGGTACTGCGGAAAAGCAAAGCATTATGCCTTACAAATGTACACCATGAGTGGAAAATGAGGAGGACAGAAAAAGTGGGATGAACTTCAGGTCATCACAATCTCTTTTAAAAGACTGCAAAAAATGCAAGTTTTATGCAAGTTACAGTTCTTTATGGGAAGCTATGTTGGGAAAAAGGGTAAAAAAGCGCTAGTTTTTGCAAAATTGGGACAAACTAGGCAAACAGGATTGTATCCGTGCAGATAAAACCACATAAGGCTGAAGTAGAACGAGGAAATAAATCTCACATAGGTAACACATTATGTATAAATTGGCCATTTTTTTAAACTTAAGCATTTTAATGAATTTGGCATAATGATCTCCTTTTGGCATAATGATCTCCTTCCCTCAAGTGCATCTAAGAGCCATGCACATCTCTGCCAGAGATCAGACTAAGTCAGTGGATATTTATACTACATAAAATAGTTTTGCTTATTTTCTGAGACTGCTCAAAGCTTATGAATTATTTTCTCAAAAACTCCTCTTTCCTACCAACTAAGTGGTAGTAACTGAAGAGCCATTAAGAAAGTATTTCAGAGCCACTCACTGTTCTCACTCTATCCCATGTATTAATGAGCTGATTTAAGTCCAAGCAGAACAGCTCTGTTACAAAGCGTGGACAAAGAAGGACAAAAATTAGTTTCAAGAAGCAGCACTTCTGAGAATGTGTAACTTGTTATTACATGCAAAAGCAGACAAGCTCAAAAAAACCAAAACTAGCCAGAAGGGTTGATAAGGTCCTCAGCATTATCAAGAGGGAAGGAATTACGGCAGTACAGATGTGTAGCTCTCAAATGCCTTCAAAGTAACCAAATAAATTCCTTTGCTAAGTTTGTGTTTCTGAAGTAGAGGCTAGTTCCAAAAACTATGGAGGACGTTTCATGTCTCTAGGAAGGACTTAGGAGCACATATCGGACTTGGAAACAAAAAATAAACTACCCATCAGCAGTAGTTTCAACTTGAACAATTAATTAATGGATAACCACTGCAAGTAGCTACAATCACAATCAGTTTTGCAATGCTCCTTGTTGTAGACTGAGGAAAAAAGCTAGCCTTTTCACAAATAAACACAGGTTTCTGCTTCCACAGAAAAGTCAGCATGGTATATTTTGACCAGGACCAAGTAATAAGTACCTGTGGCAACTTTAATCTCTCTGACTATAATACAGCAACTTCTGGAGAAATACTGTTTCACTAAAAAGTCAAATGTAATTCAGAGGGGGATACAAACCCTGAGAAAGTGATTACACTGACATTCAAGTATTACCCATTTTTAGACCTTTGGACATCATCATATTAAGTACTGGCATAACAGACCACCATAGTAGTTTTGCTACGTAGTCATATTCGAAAACAATTAAAATCATTACCTCCAAATTCTTTTCTAGCAGGTGCAGGACTCCTACCGCCTTACAGTATTTAAGAAATGAATGCAGCAATAATGAAAAATATCAGTACAGTAAGAGGGAAGAAAAAGAATGAGAAAGTTAAAATGACAAGGGTCAGTTAGTTATTAATTATGTTGCCCATATGCTTCTGAACATCCAGTTTCTCTTAGTGCTCAACTGTTTACATTTTCAGATGATCCAGATGAACTCTACATTAAAAACTTGGACATGATAAAATGCATACATACTGATGCCCAAATTAAAGGAATATAATCCACGAATGCACAAGACTATTTGTCTTTTAAAAATGAAGATGCTATAGACATAAAAATGTTGAGTAAACACTGCTGTAGGAAGGCCGCACTTTTAAATTGTGAAAATAAGTTTATAGTTTTTTTTAAACTTATTCACTAAGCAAAGACAACAGTATTTAAATGGTACTGGAAAATGCTGTTATTTTCCATACAGTTATTACTATTAAATGTACCAACTCAACATTTTGGTGAAAAAATGATATGTTCCATTGAGCCCCAAACCAAAATGTAATATATAGTTTGGGTGTGGACTTCAAAATTCACCTCACAAACTTGACACAAAATATTCCTGACCACCTGATGCACATTACTGCATTACCTGACGGTGGAGGTGGCCTCTGTGGTGGAGTGGGGCGCGCAGGAGGAGCAACGGGGCGAGGTGGAGGAGGACGCTTAGGCTCCAGGCTCTGAGAAGGCTCTTTCTGCTGAGTGCCAACCTGAAATTCAGCTGAACAAGATGACAGAAAACAATGCAAACATTAATTACTTGTACATTCTAATCACAGTAAAGCTGTTCTAATAGCAACTTATTTTTGCAGAGAGGACAGTCAGTTATCAGCCCTGGAAACAATGATACAGAAGTTTTTGAGAGAGGGAAAACAAAACGAATAAGCCAATGGAGAAAAGAAGCAGGTTCCCTAAGGCAAGATTATTGTCTCATATGCTTTAATCAGCATATGCTTTTCATAGAATCCTGAACATTCTTAGAAATTGAAGAGTTCCAAATTTTGAACTAAGTGCTCTAGAAAAAATTGTTACAAGGGGAATTCTGAAGGCATTTTAGCAGTCTGTGTGAAGGTAGCCCAAATTACATTGAAATAAACTACTCTAGAAGCCATTCCAAACACTAATTTTAAATATCACCTTTGTCACTGAAATAAAGTTGTGTTTAAACAGTAGCTTTCATATTATACAGCCTATTTACAAATCTACATATTACAATTTACATTATTACGGCTGATAGGAGCATTAACTGAAATGGGCTGTATTTGAAGAGGATGACTGAAGTGAAGTAAGATGATACCGATACACTACAACAGAATTTTTCAGCAGAGGTTTAAAACTAATCAAATTAGAAAGCCTATTAACCATGTGACTTTTTGAGCTATCTCTTTCATGATGAAATGCTAAAGAACTAGAGCAAGTGGGGTAGCTTGCAGCAGTGCAGACCCATGGACACAGGAAACAAAGCTCTTCTACTGCTCATTAGGAGAACCGAGACAAAGGATGAGGTGATTCGCCCACAGCCACTTATGCAGAAAATGCTAGATCATGACAAGAATAGCCTTTTACATTAATCTAAAAACTCTATTAAAAATAATCTGTAAGATAGTATTCTACCACTGGGACAGACAGCTGCCAGATTGTATAGTAGCAATAGAGGCAGTTGAGCTATGTAATACACACTGTGTGTGGAAACAGGTGGTCCAGGAGTTTTTGCCGGTGCTCGGCTTGGTCTCACTGGGAGTGCAGGTCCATCTGACAGCGTAGGGGATTGACAGGGACTGGAACGTGGTGAAGAACTTGGGGAGGTTCCAAGACCAGAGCTTGAAGTAGGCTGTAGATGCTGAGGAAGGATTTCTTCTACTTCTGCACTGTAGTCATCAATGTCTCCTAAATAACATCCCAAAGAAGAAAAAGCATGTAAAATAAAGGGAACAATAGGTTTTTGTTTTAAAAAGTGGAAAAATTATAAACTTATTCCAGGCATGGGATTTTCTACAAAAAACCTTCAAGTTCCAAGGAATTAGCTCAACAACCAAAGCATGATTCTTACATCGTAAAATTATATATGAAGAATGCATATATATTCAAACTGGTTGAAAATACTCCAAATGCACAATATGCATTATAGAAATACATTATTGGTAATTATAATAGAGTGGCAACCATAACATTGCTTAACCAAACAATCAGCTTTACAAAAAAGATCTTTGCAAAAATTATTTCCCTGGTTTGCAATAGATGGCAAGCTTCACTTATACTTCAGAAGGCTGCGCAGGGGATTTTAAGGTATCTTCTATTTGTAACACCTTCTTTTTGAAAAGGTGGACTGAAGTTTAAAAAAAAAAGGTTCAACATTGACATGCCTGTGAAAAATAAACTGTCAATTTAGAATATTTTCATGTTGATATTCAAAATGCCTAAAATAGACAATTATCCCATCACACTCCAACAGGACCATAGTAATCCTCTCTTCCAAGGTTCATGAACAACGCAATGTTCTACAGCAGTTCCATCTTCAACTTTGCACTGCACAGCAGTAACAGAGTAATCAGGCTGCCAATTAGATACTAGCTCTTGATCCAAGAGTCTTGTGGGATTCGAGACATCACATTTGAAGAAAATCATGCTATTTCACACAGATTAATAAAATCAACCAACCACAGAAGTGTCTAAACTGTCAAAGTCCTGTTTTCTACCTGCATTGGAAAACAGATGAAGCATCTTATGACATCGAGACTATGACCAATTCCAACTTTTCATACAGGTTTCCCATACCTGTACCCTTACCAAAACATACACCCCTTTCTGGAACACCTATATAAAAAACCCTTTTAGTCTAATCTTTTCAGTATATATAGCCACCATCTGTTTTCTTGAAACTTTTGCAACATGATGTTTACCCTTAAGGAGCTTGGATAAAAATTCAAAGCAAATGAACTAGTCAGAATAAATCAATATAGACACAATGACTACATCTATAAACTACATCTGTTCAAGTCGTTACAAAAAACAACCTTGTAAAATACATATGGAAATGCAATACACACAGGAAGTGTCAGAAGGTAAGGTGTGTGTGTGTGGCTTTGCTGCTGTTCAAAAAATAGCTGTTTCATTTGCCAACGATATAAGAAGAGTATTTTTTAATGTAGAGAGTGAATCAGACCTTTCCTAAAAATTAATTAACAGATTAAAAAATAAGATGTGACAAAGTCCATAGATAAGAAACATGCAAGTAAAGAAAAGCAAAAATGCAGAGGCACAATTGCTGCAATAGTGATATTCAGCAACTTGAGGATTATGTGTCGTGGCTTAAGCCCAGGCTGTAAATCAGAACCACGCAGTCTATTTCCCCCCCCACCTTTCTTCCCTCCACTCCTGGAGGGACAGGGAGGAGAATTGAAAGAATGCAACTCCCACGGGTTGAGATGAGAACAGTTTAGTAACTAAGGTATAACACAAACCACTACTGCTACCACCAATAATAATAATGATAAAGAAAATAACAAGGAAGAGAATACAACCGCTCACCAACCGGTACCTCACCCCCACCCCGCAGTGATCCAGCCCTTCCGGGGACTCTCAATTCTACATCTGGGCATGACGTGCTGTAGTATGGAATACCTCTTTGGCTAGTTTGGGTCAGGTTTCCTGTCCCTGCTTCCTCCCGGCTTCTCCTCCTCCCTGGCAGAGCATGAGACTCACAAAGTCCTTGGTCAGGATAAACCTTCTGACCAGCAACTGAAAACATCGGTTTTATCAGTATTATCCCCAGGCCGAAAGTCAAAACACAGCACTGCACCAGCTACTAAGAAGGAGAAAAAAATGACTGCTACTGTTAAACCAGGACATTATGCTAAAGAAGTATGACATGAAAAGATATAAAAACCCTCCAGTGAAAAAACAAAACTGACAAAAACCAGCGAAATGAAACTCATCAATGCCAAAGATCAGCCCATTCCAAGAGCAACAGAGATTGAAGGTTTCCTTGCCCCACTCATATTTGCCTGCCTGTCAAAGGCTTACCTGTTGTCTGCTTGGGGGTGGTAAATACTCAGTGTCCTATTAACGTATTATGCACATTAGCAAAAAAAAATTATAATTGCTTTGCACTCTGAAGTGTTGTATATCCTGCTTATAGGGTATCTTCATGAACAGTAAAAGTTCCCTGAAAGAAGTAACCCTGAGAGGGTAGGTCACAGGATAAATTGAGAAGAATGAAGAGACTGTCAGCAAATTAGTAAAACCTTAAAATACAAGTGCAAACTAACACTGCTCAACAAGTTGTCAAGATATTACTGGCAATAACAGGATTTCTAGTTTATCTATTTAAGATTGGTATAAACTTGTTAAAGTATTTATATATGCATTAAATTAACCACATTATTTAGTACTGTAAACATTTCAAAATGACAAGTGTTTTATTTCAACACACCTTCCATATCATAGTCAGCAGTAACCTCAGCATCTTCACAAAGCAAAGTGGAGCTTGTTGATGAAGGTAGCCCAATATTAATCTTCTCTAGATTCATTTCATCTTCCAAAGTTCTGATCCAATCTGGATTTTTCAAACTTATGTTTATAATCCTTCCTAGTAGCTGAATTGACAAAAAAGGTATGCACAAACCAGAAATTGTTAAAATTCAGCATTCTAGATCTAAAAAGAAAAAAACCTGAAACACTGAAAAATGAAAAAACACTGAAAAAAACACTGAAAATGTCACAAATAAGGTAATAAGAATTTCTGGCACTAAAAAGTAACACTGACACATCACAGAAGTAATTATGCTTTTCACTTCATTTTGGTAATTAAGCACATTTATGCAGTTTAAACTGTTAATTATAGCTATTTAATATTTTTCTAAAGAAAAACTAACAACTTGTCTCATAAGATTTTCCTTTTTAATAGGAAAACTTCAGGTTTCTTTATTCCGACAGAGACACTACTCTTCATAAAGAAAAACAGACTTGCTTATACACTACATTAACAAAGCTACATGAATACCAAGAGTAAACCAACCAAACAAAAAAAAACTCCAAAATAAAATTGGATGCAACAGTCTAGTAAGGAACATGAAAAACTTTATTCTTAAAAATAAATGGACAAATTAAAAACCCCGGCCCCAACCAAGAAGTCTTTAAAAAGTTGGATTTTCTCTTCCTGTAAGAAAGTTCAGTAATTTTTGCATTACCTCGGTGCCATTCAAATTCATAACATTCAAAGCAGAGCTTCCTTCCAAAAATGTTACCCACATCTTGTCTTCCACAAATCTGCAAAGCCCATTGGAAACAATAATTAAAATACCTTATCCTATTTACTAACTTTTCAAGTCTCTTATCTTAAAGGTTTTTCAGTGGTTCATTTCATGAAGAATAATTATTTATTAAGTTCATTAAAATATAATTGGCTAATAAGCTTTAATTGAATGTATCCTTGCAACAACAAGTGAAACAGAGAACCAGGTAAATAACACAGAGTGAAAGCACTGTCCTCTTAAAAATGATATGACTACAGTTACACATTCAATAGCAGTTGTGTGGCTACAGGTTAGATATTTGTACTACTTGTTCCATATGTCATCACACTATGGACTTGGAACTATGCTCCTAGTCTTCTGAAAAAAAACCCCTAACCAATCAACCAAAAAACCCCACCCCACAAAACCCAATTCTAACCAAAACAACCCCCCAAACCCCAACAAAATACCACAACACTTGAAGTTCAATTAACAGTTTAGTGAACGCTCAGCATTCACAGGGATCTTCTCATCTTCAGGTCTTTTAAAATTACTAACCTAATTTTAGAATACAAAGTCAGTAGGACACTCTATCTCAAAAATAGAGAGTATCAGGAAAAATTAAGTCTGAAAACTGAGACACATAGAGGTATGTACAACTTATTTTTATCTGTAAAGACATGAAAGTTGAAATCTAAATGTTAAAAATTAAGCAGAGCAGATTGTAACTGAAATGACCACTAAGAAAGTAACTTTATTCAAGAAATAGGTGGAAACAATGAAGAGAAATGAAGATACATGTAAAAAGTCTTTCTAACCTTATAAGTATAACTTCACCATAGCCTGCAAATTTTTGAAGAAGTTCATCAATTAAGTTGTCATCAAAATAGTTTTCTTCTGCTGAAGAACTTTTGATGGAGACCATTACAGTACCATCAGGTGGTCCTTGCATTGCAATCACTTCCTTATAAACCTTTTGTCTCTCTTCTGCTTCAATTTCAAATATGTCAATGTCAATCAATGCAACCACAGGCCTTTGAAATACAAAAGAAAGATCTGTAAGCAGAGTATCTGAACAACAAAATAGGTAATATGAATATCAAATTTTCAATTATTAGGAAGTAATGTATAAGATAAAACTGAAACCTATGATCAGATGTTTTCAGCTCTGCTCTTCCGTAGTGCAACAAAGTACCAGGATTCCATGTATAAGGGACGTTACTGTCACTGTGAAAACTAGCATTCAGAAGATCCAGGTCTTCAGCTACAGCCAGCATTAATGAAAACAAAAGGGGAAAACCACCATGATTGCAAGAATATGCTTTAAAAAATAAATTATTTGTAAATAGAGAAAAAAGAAAGTAAACCAAAACCAAGTGTTCTACAGATAAAAACAGAAGTTCCTTTTGAAGTACTGAAATATCAGTAACTGGCACCTGATTCTTGAGCCTCTTGTTCAGCATCACTGTGTTTACTGTAGATGCTATTATAAGCTTTCTGTCTCATACAAAGTCAGGGATAGAAGTGCAGAATCACTAGCACTGTGAATGTCACTAATTGGATTCTACAAGCCAGTGAAAAGAATATTTTAAACAACTTAAGGAAGCACTCAAACCTGATCGGTCAAAAGGCCATTTTCTTCTTCTCCAGAGAATACGATCTGTCCATGCTGGTGTGCGACATTTTTCACTGGTGTCATAGTCATCAGAAAACAGATCATATTTGTATGTGGGAGCAAAATTTATTTTGCCTTCCAAAAATCCCCTAAAAATCTGTAAGAAACAAGGCAGTTATGCGTCATGCCAGAAGACAGAAACAGATGGGAAACTGCTTGAAACTAATGAGAATTCTCTTTTCTAACAGTGAAAACCTGTATACATCTAAAAAAAAAAAAAAAAGTAGTTATTTGATAATATGAATCCTTCTCCAAATTTTATCTGCTGAAAACATCCTATATTTGCCACTAAGACTAAATAGTGACCCTGACCCAGACAGATCATCATTAAACAGAAGTATGCCAACATTTATATCTTTAAACCCAGGCTCATGAGCAACCTACAGTTCCTCTAACGTCATTCAGAACTTGGGGTCATCCAGAACACAGATGCCGTCCACAACACTTTAATTAGCTGGTTAGTTGCTCATGTGCCAGCAAAAGTTGGGAATTAAGGTTTATATTCCATGTATCTATCTAAACATGCAAAACATTTCCCCAAATTGACACAAGACAGCAATAAATAGAAGGTAAGGGGTGGGAGACAGAAAGAGTCCCTAATATATTTGATATGAAGTATTAGAGACAGAGGGTTTCACCATTTTTTCTCAAGCAAATAGGAAAACAGAATAAAAGGAGATATTATCTGCCAAGAGGACGTATGGTATTTAGAGATACAGTGTCAACTGAAATGAATCAAAAAATCCGTTAGGTACTTTGCAACATAAACAGAGTCAGCTGATACAAGACCCTAGAAGGCCAGGAGATCTGCTCCCTCCTTAAGTGTCTAAACTAGACATAATCTAATACTCTTTAGTTATCTCAACCAGCTCCAGTCTTAAGTTTAAACTTTTATGGGGAGTTTCACTTAACATCAGAGATCTGAAAAATAGAAATCTAACTTAGGTCTGCATCAGATGACAGGGTAGCCTGCTTTTCTTATTGGAAATATAAATTGAAATCCAGCCAATTTAAAAATCTGTGTCAGAAGATCAACAACTTCTTAGACAATTAATTTCTCTGCCTCCAATAATTGTTTCTTAACCTACTTTTATGAAGAAAGTAGCTATATAAATGCCTTTCCTGAACAGCAGATACACCAGATAACAACCACATGCAATCACAGAGCTACCCTTGGTAGCCAGCTGATACTTGCTGCTGCCCAGTCAGTCACTTTCAAAAATGGAGTATTACCCAACAGTGCAATACTACCCCCATTTTCTCCCCCGTCAGGAGATTATTTTGAGTCTTTTTCATATTCAGGTAGTTTCCATAGTTCCTTCCAGCTTTATAACTGCTCTAAGTGTCCCCAAATCCTCTATACATCTCTTGTTTTGGTGACATTAACAAACAATCATGCTGTCTGCCCACTTGAATGTACATCTCATTTTATGTAGGAACTGGGCTTTAAAAAAAATAAATTGAAACTTATCAAGTGTTTTCCCTCCTGTTCTGGTGCGCAAGACACCAGCACAAATGGAAGAGAACTCTAATTCAGAAAAAACACTACTTATGATCAAAGTGTTGGCAAGTACACAAAACTAACAACAGAGGCAATAGAGGATTATCTGTCATTTTACCATCTACAGCATTCCCACATAAAGATGGAAAGAAATAACACACATTTGCACACAAAATTTAATTAATTACAAATATTCTGTTAGTTGCTACGTGCTGCCTCCCAAGAAACCCTAAAAATTAAAAATCTGAAGGTTTCTTCAGACTTTGCTACTTTATTTTTTTGGAGTAACAAAGTAAGTAAAAAGGTCTACAATTTGGACTATGCCTTTGTCCAAGAAAATGACACAGTGGCAGCATTAGACCTATTATTGCAGCAATTTAAAGTAACTGGCAACATTACCAAAAGAACTTCTATAGATACATATTTTTAACAGTTGCACCTGCTTAATGTATATATATAATTAGTAAACTCCAAAATAAAGTTCTAATAGATGATAGAGTTTCCTTTTTTGGTGTCACTGGCTCTTCAGGTCAGTTACTATGAATAAGTTATTAAATGTTGCTATGTCACACCCTTCCATACCACTACCTGGAAAAAAGTGATAAGCAAAACACTGAGGATACAGGTTTACAGAAGCACCACAGAAAACTGCTAAATGCAAAAAGAAAAATAAAGCATTTTTAAGTAATATGTTTAAGATACCTGTCCAGAATTTTTCTGATTGATAAGCTGGTCTCCTGCAATAAGGGAGTCCCAGTTCTGTTGTCGTATTAGGTCCTTAACCTCCTCATTTGGAATATCAATTCGATAATTAAAGTCACCACACCAAAAGATATAATCATGAGAAAAGAGCATCCTTCCCTGTCAAACAGAAGCACACAATGAAGTTAAAAACATCCAAGAGATGCAGAAATTCAATTTTTAACTGTAAAACGTAATGCATCATTTCAAGCTGATGAGGACAACTGAAATACACAATAGTATTTACTGTTTCATATGGTAGAACAACATAGCCAAGTGTATGGTATTCACACATACAGAATATGAAAGAAGCAGCAACATCTTTTATGTAGTTTGCATTTCTAAAGAAACATGAGTCGTGTGAACTGGATTCTAAAACTCTTCATCTTTCTACTCCCGTTTTATAAGTCTGCTGTCAGATGGCAACTGCTATGTATGTCACAAATAGGTTACAAAGGAGAACAAAATACTACCCTGGGATCTTGTGACATAGTATCCCGACAAACTGCAAAACAGTACTGACTGTTTGAAACCTTGAGATTATTTGAAGACTTTTCAGTTACATATAATTTTTATGGCTAGGGAGAGACAGAAGGGCTCTGTTACTTCAGACAAAGCCTAAGGCTTAAAGCGAGAAATTTTACTTCTTTGTTTTGATTTTTGCATTGCTCTTAAGTAAATCTAAGCAGATAAACTGGCAGATTAAAATGGCAGCATTTAGGAAACTGTTTCTGGGGACCACAATAATACAGTACTTTCAAGAAAAACTGAAACATGACCATGGGGACAAATTTAGACATTAAAAAAACCCCTGTAAAATAAGATGCGAGAATCCTGCACAGTGCCATCAAAAGTAACAAAGGACAGATTGACTACAAAATTTAAGAGAGTTTTAAGTCTCAAGAAAGAATTTTGTTGCACTGATGAAAGTATCAATTTACTTTTACTTGGTGTTTGATAATCGTTTATGAGAATATGGTACAGAACTGCACCATCCAACTTGACAAAAATGAGTGAAAAAGAAGTTGAAATGAGTGTACTGGAATGTGTACTGAAAATAGTGCTGTTTTCCATGTATTTTTTTCTCATAGTTGATTAACTCCAGTGCTTACAAAAGTTATACTGCATGTCAGGAATCTATCAGGTCTTTCTCCTATGCTAAATCCTTGATGCCTAATGCTAGCCACTGAATTCATGCTTCATCATCTCTATTAGTCATTACACTGGAAAGGTATATTCTTTCTGTAGTCCTCTATTTCAATAAAACTTGTGGGAACCCAGTTATCTCTGAGGCCTCTAACCCAAGGAAATTTGATTTCCACAGGAATCTGAGAAGGGGTAAAAATAAATAGAGCTTTTGGATGAAACTGCTGGAGCTCAAAGGGTTTAACTTCTTATTCATTATGGAATTTGAACACTGTTGCTTACCATTGGAAAACTGAGCTTGCGAGCTATTTCTACGAAGTCTTCATTTCTCTCCTTAACTTGTGATTGCCCTGCAGCAAAATGACTGCAGACAAAGCAAAGACTGGATGTATGAAACAACATCCGAATTGCTACTGCACCTTTATTACCAGTGGCTCCTCCCATGCCAGTCTTTACAGTGTCAACAGCAACATCCCTAAAAGAGTTAAACAACTATTAAACCTCCAAATACAATGGCACAGAAGTTAACAGCTTTAAGTATGTCTGAGTATGACATTATGTTGGTAAGAGAACCTTTTCACATTGTTCTTTCAGCATTAAGGCCACTGGGCTATTCTAACAAAATGCCAACAGCTATTGAGGACGTAACAATTTAACTCTTCAGTTTTTCAAGCTCTCTTGGCAACTGATGAGGCATTTAAAAACTAAAAGAATAAAGTAATTTAAGCACGATAAAAGAATTTAAACAACTAGTTCCCCAGAAGATGGAACAACTCATACACTTCTTACTACACTTGTACGTTAGCTGGCAATAGAGAGCAAACTGAAGGTGACCCAATTTGGGCACAGCTGTGTGCTCACTGACCTGATAAAAGGCGCATGCTGGGGCCTGATGAACACAAAAAGGCAGACGCCCACCAACTGCTCAGAAGCCAGCAGCACATACTTGTAATCTCTTGATATAGTCTTCTGCAGCTCAGCAGCCCAGAGCTTTTGATTGGTTGTGCTAGAAGTGAGATGAAAAATGCCAGTTTTAAAATAAATCAAGTGAGCAGGTATCTAAACTGTTGAGCTAATTGAATAACCTTCATAAAACAACCTAAACTAAACCCTGAGGTAGCAAGGCAAAGCCAAGCTGTGAATGGTGCTCAAATGCCTCCTAGCAGAGATACAAGCTGTCATGACATCATCATTTCAAATTCAGCCTCATAAAATGCTGCCTCACTTTTCTCAACACCACAGACAACGTTAGGAGCCAGGGCTATCTTTCCTCTGTTTCTGAGGCTAGACTAGAGGAGCAAAACCTAAGAATTTTTATAGGGAGTTACTTCCTAGCCTAGAGCTAAGTTAATATTGGAAAACAAGATGTCCACATCTTTGATCAAGAAGAAACTTCCTTAGAGACCTAACAGACTATGGTTTTCAAAGCTAGTATTGGAAATAAATGAAAAATATCAGACCTGGAGACAGCGTTAACCAGACACAGTGTGAAATTAGGGGATGACAAAATTGCCACTTTGTCCTCAAGACAAAAGCCTGTGTTACAGGCTTTAGATGCTTTTTCCAACGTGTTACAGCTAGATAAACACCAGAAAACATGCAAAATGGGCAGACAAAAACAACAGACAAAGTGAATAGGACTACACATCAAGACTTCACCACTGGTAAAAATATTTTTTCATAATTTCCTTTACTAGATTAGAGAAATCCAGACTCATTGATATACATGCAATTCATGGAATGACAACAAAACCTGACAGTGTAGAAGGAAGCCTTGCTTTATACAGACCAAAATTTGATGCAATACACTATATAAAGGCATAACAACAATACATGGTTTTGGAAAGAATTTCACAGGACTTGCTGTTCCAAGTAATAGGAAGGCACAGACAACGCAGAATGCTACAACCTCAGAGGTAAATTCCTTCAAAGTATTAAATGAAGGAAAAAGTTGAGGGGCTGCTGAAGGTCAATTCAAAATATGGCCAAGTACTGACTATTTGGATCCTTGAGATTACATTAGACATGATCTAAGTGATCACAGCTTTGCTAGGGAAGCTGAGATGAAGTCTGCAATCCTGGGACAGAAACTGGCAGAGAGAACTGGAACACAGTCAAAAATTAACCCAGACTAACCCCAACCATTACAAAACAGAACAACAAAATAAACAACATTTTGCTCAAAAAATGTGATTATCAACTAAACAGTACTGTACAGATT
Organism: Psittacula echo; assembly: GCF_963264785.1. Classification (NCBI taxonomy): domain Eukaryota; kingdom Metazoa; phylum Chordata; class Aves; order Psittaciformes; family Psittacidae; genus Psittacula; species Psittacula echo. The sequence continues at coordinate 29,754,703 of NC_137736.1, forward strand.
GTATACCAACCTGGCATTCACAATGTTTCCTGCATTTAACTCCACCATTTCTTCAAATCCAATGGCAAATATGTCTACTGGCTTGCTTTTGCGATCTGCATTTAAATATTAAAAAAATCTAATTGTAATTTACAATTAAGAACCAAGACAATATACATCTGTTTTAATGTTTATGATCTAATTATGAAGATCAAGAGTTTTCAAGAAAAAATTGTCAGAACACAAATCTTACCTTGGAATTCATGAATTCCAGCTAACTTTGGTGCATCTAGAAGCCAGTCAGTGAGGGTCTGATTTCTAAAGGCAATACTTCGAAACTGCTTCCCCCCATTGACATTCCACGTCCCGACACAGACTCTAATTTTTTTCGGTTTTGCATACTTATAAAAGTTTTCACACATACTCTTCAGCACTTTTACAGATGCTGCAAAAACATTTGAAAAGACATTATTTTTATATAGAATGTTTCTCCAGGAAACCTGGCAATGAGATCTTTTCCTTTAAAAAATGGCAACAAATCCATGCACAGACATATAGGAAGTTAAACTGTGAAAGCAAGATGAATGCAACTTTTCACAAGGGGAAGTACATTTGCAGACATACTACTTGTCTGGGTAGGATACTGACTGATTGAAAGTCAGCAGTAATTTGCTCAAAGTAACATATATATATAAATTATACATAAAAGAAACATAATTTCTATGTTTTATAAATATCTGTCATTCTTTCACCCTATGTATGATTCTCTATGGAAACCACTATTTTTCATACATGCCAACACAGGTATCTACCTCATTTTCACAGAGTACATTCATGAAATTCAATCTCCATTGCAAAACCAACTGACAGATATGCTCACTTCTAGAAGTGTAAAAATTACTGATATACTACATTTACTAAAATAGGTAAGGCACATTGTTTTATCATATAAGCCACAAATCTGAATTATTTTTAGGTCAGTTGAATTCCTAGAATTCTGCTTTAGTGAGGAAAGTAGGCTAGGATTCAAAACAATTAAACTCATTTCCCTGTCACACCAGCCTTCCTCTGTGCCTTGTTTCTATCTGCCAGATGGGAGAGAGTGTAATGACCCATCTGTAAAGGGCATTGTGAGAAACAAATAAACAAGATTATTCAATGGTCAGACACTAGAGTTACAGAGATTTTAAAAGTCCCTTCGTGAATCAGCTGCATAATACAGTCATACAGCTATATTTTCTAATGCAAACAAACAGGTCTGAATATTTTTTTAATTATGCTTTTTTTTTTATCTCAGTGGAAAAGAAATTGCACCAGGTGTAAACAGTGTTGTTTGCATTGTACTTTACCTAAGTGATATCAATTCACCTATTTTGAATAATCTCACAGTTATGAGACCCTGTGAGAATCACATAAACAATATTAGATGAAATTCTTCCACTCACTGTGCGCTGTCTTGCAAATTGATCAGCTACTGGGCACAGTATTTTCACCCAAATCATCACAACAGGATGATTAGTGAGTTGTTGTTGTCTTTTTAGTTATTCTTTTAAGCTTACCACTTTCAAATTTGCTACAGAATCTTGGCTACCTAATTAAAATAAAAATCAGGGATTCTCCAGCTCTCATGGTTTTGAAACAAATGGAAAACAATAAAATAAAATTATATATTTGTTGTTTGTGAACTCTTTCACTGCTGAACAAACCATATATCCATATATGGGCTAATCACATATAAAAGCCAATGAACTCACTGGTGTCTCCTTGGGGTACTAGAAGCAAATCATGCTTGGGATCATGCTTTCCTTACTGTAACCCAGGTAAAACCCAGGTAAGTCAACAAAACAGCAAGGATCTAACAGAATACTTAAACACTTCAGGTAAGAGCCAAATACTGAGTCTACTCCTGTCTCACAGCAGGTGACACTCAGGAAGTCTACCAAATGCCAGAAAAACCTCTGCGGATCAAGAAGGTGACCGCTGAAGAGAAATCAATTCAAGAAATGTACCCACAATATGCACAAGTACCTAAATCATCCAAAGGATTACCTGAATCTGAGGAATCAAAATAGCATCACAGACACTGTGAAGATCTGCACAGATTAGCCTTCACAGTACTCTGAGCAATTTGAAAAGCAGAGTTTGGTCTTTTATTCTCTCCAAATCCTTTTTCTTTTGCAAAATTAGCAATTTTCAGCTTAATTTTAAACAGTTACTCCAAATAATTCGTATTTGCTACCAAACAGCTTTAAAGAAAAGCTGCAAAATAGAGTAATTGCCTATTTGTGCCATTATCATGAACTCCTAATGTGAAAAGTCTTTCCAAGATAAGGATCTGATTTCAGAAGTGAACTGACAATATGCTTATTACAAGCATGTAATTCATACCTTTAAACTAACAAGCTTTCTGAATTGTAGAATGACTCTTTTTCTAAATCAGAATAATAAAAAAACCCCAAATTTTCATGTTTTCCAAAATACTGAGTAAGCCCACTGTTTTTCAGAGCTCCTGAGCCTCCCACATACATTATTTTCCTACACATTCCTAGCTATTTATCTTGTCAACAAAATCGTATCTCACTTTACAATGTTTAAAATCCAATCAATTATATTTTCTGTTTTTTTGCAGAAAAAATACTATTTCTCATACTAGAAAGGCAGACATTTGGAAATCAGTTCTGCAAAGGGAATATTGATTTTAAATTCTTGGTGGGATATTCTATGCAATTTCACTACAACATCCAAATTACTGTAGGTATATTTCAAGATATGCAATTTGTATCCAGATGGAACTCACAGTGAAATGTCAGATCAGGAACTGAAAAAAATGTTGACATGTATGACTCTTTGTGAGTTATAAGCTAGGCTGATACAGTCTAGATGGTAACACCATAAATGACAATGTGACTGTTTTTTCCAACAAATGGCTTTTAAAACTGACAAAGTGCCAACAAATCAGTTAATTTCGGGTGCTGTGGCTCAGATTTCATTATTTAAGTACCCAGTAAGAGTTAAGTAGATACAGTAAATTGCTGATAGAAAATGCAAAGCTGTAAAGGGAAAAAAAAACATTTAAAGCTCAAAAATACAGATTGTTTGAAGTGGTTTTCTAACGGGAGGTATGTGAGGGGGAGAAGCTTTAAACATTTGAGATGTATTTGAACAACAATCTAGCCAATGACAAATCCTCACGGTTTCTTCCAAGGATCCTCTTCAGTACCCAGGGCCAGCAGCTACTACTCAAGCACACAGGTTCAGGGGATACTCTGCAAAACTTTGCTATTCTCTTAAAATGGGAGACTGGTCTGAACAATTTTTAACAGCTTCCTTGTTTATTTTCCTCCTTCTCTCCCTTTATCTTCCCAGGTATTAAGAACATACTTTTTTTCCCTGCCACCCAGAAACTAAGCATCGGATCTGGTTTCAATGAACCTACTTCCAAGAGGCAGCACAATGAACCCTATTAAGGCAATATAGCTCAGACATGGATGTTTAAATTTTCTCAACATAAACTCTGAACATTCGAGCATTAGGAATATAATATTTTAAATAATAATTTCTGGGAACAAAGAGACAATGACGTGTTGCACACCTGACAAGTACTTGCAGCTCTCCCTTAAAAACAACATGGAATATGCATATGTCGTATCTTCCCAAATAAAGCAGCTTCATGTAAAGAGCTTAAGTTACAACAAAAAGGAGCATTTCCAGTAAGAATTTTAAAATTTTGAAAATTAAGTCTGAATGCGTTATGCTGCTTATGTTGCTAACTTACAATGACAATAACTAAGAGCTTTCAGCAGCTTCTTAAACTGAAGAGATCTTTCATGCTATTTTCCTCTAACTGGCTCATCCCTACATTCTCAAAGTAGAAAATCAGAAGTTAACTATAAACTTGCCACTTCAGGCCTTCTCTTCACCAAGAGTTTTACCCAAATAGATGCTCTTATACTCTCACTTTGTGTCATGTGCAGAGGTAACTGTTATCTCAATGGTTTTGACGGTACTTTTGCTCCACAGAACACAAGTGTCAGCATACTATTTCAGATCATTCCAGTGCAATTCTAACCTTGGCTGGGAGATACTACAAAACCAATTCTGTCTCATGCAAGAACACAAGCTGGTAGAACCTTTTAATGGCAAATAAGATGTTACAAATTGCACTGAAGAATTTTTAGCTCTTACTCTAAACAAAACATGTAGACAACACAAAAATACACGAGCTCCCAAATCAGATAAAAAAGCAAATTCCTCTACAGCTAGAATAAACCATTTTTAAAAATAAACCCCAAAGAATTGGTTGCCTCTTTTTCTAATATTTTTCATCTCTTATTTTCATACATTTTCACTTTCTTTGTATTAAAGAACTTTTCTTGGAGTAAGGGATTTGAGGGCACAGGAGTGCCAGATCCAAACACTACCAGGAAAATTGAGCCCACAACCAAGTATTATGTAAATAGGCACAAGAAGAACAATAGCTGCTCAGATATTTACAACTTAGTTTACTATACCTGATTGTAATGATTGCTCTGAAACTATGGATGCAGTAAGAAGGAAACAAGAAAAAAATTAGTCAAGTAAGTAATTGTTTTTTAAATTTTTCTAGTAACATGTGAGAGACATGCTGTAATATACAATTTATTACACATAACCATTTGCATCAGTTAAAGCACATCTTTTATGCTGCAAAATCTAAAAAGTTGTACAACAGTATTAACAAATTGTCTTTTCTTGCTTTATTAATAATGGATTTACATATGATAAAGTATTTCTCTAGTTAATTCACCACCCAGCAGACAATGCAAAGACAGTATGTTCAGTGAAAAGGGATTAATGTTCCTCAGCTGACAGAAGCTGCAAATAATGAAAAGATAGCTTGCATTCACAGAGAAAATGAGAAGAAATGAAAATGACTTTCAACTAATTTTGAGGTAAGGCTAATTTAACACATTCAGATATAGGAAAAGTTACAATAACACAAAAACTTGTGGTAAAGGAATGAGAAGAAAGGAATCTTTCAGGTTTCACATCGAAAATATAAAAATACCCACAATCTGAAGAGTTAAAATGGGCAAGAATTTTTTTCTTGTGCCACAGATTTACACTGAAGCTTTGACACATTTTTCTCATTCTAGGTTGAAAAGTGCCCAGAATAAAGGGGGGGGGGGGGGGGGGGAAGAAAACGTAAGAATGTTATTAATCCCTAAAATTGGCAATAAGCCACGATTCAGGACACTCTCACCTGGCATCTTAAAAAGAAGACTCAAATTTAAGTTCCTTCTTTTCCCAAGAACTAGCTCATCTATTTTTTACTATCCCATAAGAGTATTCTAAACACAACCCTCTATTTCCCTGCCCATTACACCTGCAGAAGGATGGAACATGACTGTAGTCCTGGGGACTGTGTAGACTACAGGATGCTGTGGTTCAGCTCCCTGTTCTGATGAGGTGAACCATCTTCCTGACACCAGAGCCCCAAGTGCCACATGGCTACTCTGTCTGAGCAGACTTTCTTATTGAAATCTTTCTGATTTTGATGTGGAAATTCACACACAGACTGACAAGCTTTTATGGTTCACCCGTTCTCACACAAAAGCCCCATTTTGTGATGGAAAACCATTCATCAGGAATTTTCTTATAGCTCCTGTTATCTTAAGTTTCTTTCATTCCCCAAACCCCTTTTTGTTCCTCAGTATCTTAGAAACCACAATGAAGATAAGCTTGAGAAAAAAATAAATACGCTCTATCTAGTTTAATACCATGATGAGAACTTCTTCACTGACATGACGGATCAAATTAAGGAAGACATCTAGCAAACAATAAACCCCCCATAATATTTTAATAAATTAGGATTTTCTTTCCCAAATTCAGCATGTAACTGCCACAATTAACATTTGCTATAAATGGATTTGAAGAACTGAACAGAATATATCTATCGTGCATCTACAGTAAAGTTCTGACAAATACACTCCACAAATATTTACCCGTAACACCACCAGACATCATCAAAATATAAACAGTAAAGAAATTACTGCAGCATGTTAGTTTGGTAATATTAGTAAAGCAGAGGTAACTTTCATCTTTTAGTAAGCCAACAGAACATAAAATAGCATTTACACTTTCCAATATTGCTTTGAAAACAGACTCCATATAGCTTTCTTACACCAAATAGTTATCAGACAGATTAAAATCCTGAAAGACACATACCGCGTAAACTGCTGGTGGTTAAGAGAGCCCGTGCTTTATCTGCTAAATCACTATTTAGGGTATTTCCCAATAACAAAACATCAATGGCCTCCTGCTTGGAGCTATCAAAAAAGTTATTTTGAATCGTTCTGGTCACAGAACGAGCACCATCCTTCAGCTTTCCAGCCTGTTAGGAAGGAACACGTATAAGATATTTTATATTGGACACCGCTCACAATAACATCGGCAATATTCAGTAACATATTTGTAAACTGCATTAATGATTTTATAATAAGGCAATTTCCTTATTTACATGTTAAAGTCTTCTGAGCCTACTGTACTACATTGTGCTTTTTCTTTCCCCATCCAAATGCTAAACCATACAGTAATACCTTCAAGGCATATCTAACAACCAGATTATTCCAGTTTGAATTATCTGAAGTAAACAAAACACTGCAGGGAGGGGAATAACATTTTTCCCCCTAAACCCTTGGTCTTCAAAAATCAAATTGATATAGTGCCATATATAGACCATGATACGGGATTTTGGGCTTTTCCCGAAATAGTGAGAGATGAACAAGCACTTGAGTCTAAATGTGATGATACATGAATATATATGTATGTATGTATATACATATGAACATATTAGTTCAGAACTCACATTCTGAAATATCGATGTTTAAAAAAAAAAGAGATAGCTTCAACTTATTAAGACCCCTTAACTTTTTAAAAATCATGCAAGTCTCATGCAGTATCCCAGAAGCAACATATACACTAATCTATAGCTTACATATATACGAAGACACTGTCGTTGCACAGACTGCACACAAGTGCCATGAACAGTGAGTGCTCCAAAGGAAGCGTTCAACTACCTGAGCTAAATAAGAATCTCCAACAGATGCACTACTACTACAGATATTCCCTGCGGGTCAGACACCTGGAGGATAATGCAATCAACATGTCAAGCAGTCTCACACTCGATTCAAAACCCAGCAGTATTAACCTGTGTACACAGCACAGACAATGACAGGCACAAAGACGTATTCTTGATTACACGGGTCATTGCATTTTATGAATGCAAGTGTATTTTGCCTGTGAGGTGTTATTTAAACACATGCTATTGCATGTATATGAAACATAAACTGTAATCCATCAGGGATGCTGCATGGTATAAAAAAAACCCCTTCAAGTTTACAGCTTGCATTGTTCATGAAGGTCTCTTAAATGCATTAAAAAAAAAAAAGACAAAAGCTTAAGAAAACTACAAAACGAACCCATCATTTAGTTCTATTAATAGCACTAGGCAACAAGACAGAAACTACTCTTTTGTCAGGGGTAAGTAGTAGTGAATTTACACCATGATTTTTGGAAGACAATGTGGATGAGGTGTTAGGGAGCATACTGTTGCAATAGCATTTTAATAGGATGGTGCTCCCTTTCTGTCAGACAATCTATAACTTATGGCACGATCAAAAAAACCACACTCACCATTCACATATCAGCAATTAATTGAAACGAACCCAGAGAAAGCAAAAAAAAAAAAAGAGTAGGTAAGGAGTTAGATGTTACAAGTATTATAATACTTTAAAAGGGACTGTTTTTCAGTATAGAAATGCATATCAACACATTTAAGGTTAAAATATTTTTTTTCTCCTATCCTAAATTTCTGGGGTTTTTTACTTCTAAGGACTCTTGGACTTCAAAGAATCAGACTGAAGAGCAAGAAAAGAACTTCAACCATCAAACTTTTCATTTGAGAAATGAGAATACAACTAACAACTTAGAAAAACTATCTGTTGTTATATATTTTCAGAGTACTCAAGAAGATACTCAGTAGTGACCTGGTCAGGTTTTACTGAAATAATGGCAAATATTGTATGGTTTTGCAAGTAGTAAAGACCCTCTTTGAATAGATGGACTTCCATCAGAGACACTGTGCCTTATTTGTGAGATGTAATACTCATTAACAGTTGTACCAGAGCAGGGATCCTGTGTTATTACAAAGACAGCAGAGTAAATGTACTCTGTGTTTCAGACATTAAAATGGAGGCATAAATACAGTAAATGCATTTTACAAAGTAAAAAATTTAAATGGCCAAATGAATGTCAGAAAATTATTAATTTAGGAAAAGAAACAAGTAAGGTTGAATGAGAAAGTCAGGAGAAGGGGAGATACCCCATAAAATACCTACTGTAGTTTTCCTGACAGTCTGGGAGACATTTTTGTAAGAAAATAAAACTAAACACCTTTAACCAAATTCCACTCTACACTAAAATAAAAGCAATTCCCAAACGAAAAAGTCTTGTATGCATCCATTAAGGGTAGAATAAACAACAATTCTATTTTACTTCTTTTTATGTAGCTTACTGCAATGCCTTGTACATGTGCAAAGAAGGACCCTGATATGGTTTGAATGAACAAGTGATGGAAAAACAAAACAGTCAGCTATGAGTACACAGTATACAATACAGAATGAGAAGCAGCCCATTCTTGAATAAAGGAACAGTATGAAAAGAAATTCTTGAAGGAACTAAGGGCAATAATTACTATGGTTCAACATTTGTCTTGACATGTATCACCTAATAAGAGAGAGATTTATGGAAACAAAAAAACCAACATTGTTAGAAGAAAAAGAAAATAATTAGAAAATGTGAACAACTCGGGCATCAAAAAAGCCCAAATAAGTTGAAGAGAAACAGAGCATTACACTGTCATGTAGTATGGAATTGTTACCACAGCATTAGAAAGCAAGGCACAAACAGAATTTAGGGTTTTTTTTCACTGATTGCAAAACTAAAAAGAAACAGCTGGAGGAACATGCAAACAAAAAACCCGGCTGCAACTGAGTAATTTTAACACTGTTAATGAACACTAAAAAGTATGAACAACAATGTCCAGGAAATACAGTGACACAGTGAATGAAACTGAAACATTAGGAGGCAGAGGTACAGAGAGAAAAATGAAAATATTCAAAGAAACTAAAGCTGACTTGAATATACATTTTTCTGAACTATGATCTAAAGAAATGAAAGCTTTGAGCCTCATCCTTTCCTGCAACAACGCTGTTATCTGGGAGGCATGGGCATGATTGAGAAAGGATGTACTGAAACAAGATCTGGTTATCAACATAACCGACCTCTTTATGTTATTTTTTTGTTGTTGTTTAGTTGGTTGGGGTTTTTTAGGATTACAACAAAGGCACATTTAAAAAAAGAAAACCTCATAATTGCTATATTAATTACAAAATCTGTAAAAACCCATAAGGAATACTGCTGAAGTTTCTATTAAATGTACATTACCTTAGCTTTCCCTTCAAGGGCTCCAGTTCCAGCATAAATTTTACTGACAGAATCACCATTCACAGACCACATGGATCGGAAAACTTCCTGAAAACGAGTAACCAACTGAGGCTTCTCAGCTAATCCCAACACCTCCAGCTGTTTTGTTAGCATCTGCAACAGTTGAAGACAACATTTGCAAAAGAAAAATGTTTAAATGCATTTATTAAAAGATCCATCGTTTTTTCAGCATATGTGCACAAAAAAATCTTCGGTTTATAAGTATCATTCTGAGTAAACTGACAGCATGCCATGTTTGAAAGGGTACACCATACATGTAACTTTAGCCTCCAGCATTTAATTTTCTTTTAAAGATAGGCACGAATGTAGGAAAAGAATTACGTAGTTGATTTGTAAGTATTTTAATTTAAAAATTCAGTAGTTACAAGGTAATCAATTTTTGGTTCCCAAGTCTTTCTACTTACACAATTTAGAGTTAGAGCAATTAATTTTTTTCCCAAAAAAGCGTAATACCAAACACACTGACCTCTATTACCTCTGCAGCAGCAAAAGAGCATGTGATCAGTGAAACAGGAATGGCGTCTCATTCACTCTGTTTTCATGCATAACACACTGCAATCCTTTATCCTTACCAGTCAATATATTTGAATTAATTTTCCACAATGCACAGTCTACATAAAATGCATTTAAATTGTACACATATAGTACACAGAAAATGCATGATTCTATGATTATTTTGCATTTAGATACATTACTTAAAAGTCACGCTATGCCCATGGATGTACAATGGGACATTGTACCTTGTGTGAAATCCTGGTTTATGAAATCATGATTAATTAAAAAAAGTCAAGCAAGTTTCTTGTGTTTGTGGCTACCACCATAATACTAAAAATAAATACAAAAAATTAAAACTAAATAAAATGCTATTTTCAAGAGCTTTAAAAATCTTTAAAACCTTGAGGTGTCCAACAGCAAGGAGTCGTCTAAAATGATGAACATATAATGACACAAAGGCAAAATTCTGAAGGTTGGTCAGAAATTAACAGAAGTTACAAAAGGGAACTTGCAGATAAAATTAAGTATAAATAAACAAGAAGCTTCAGAAATTAGGTGCTTGATACTGTAATTTTAAGTGGTTATCCAGATCTCAGTACTTGTTATATTAAGTATTGATCATGTTAAAAAAGCAAGAATTTAAATATCCAATTTAAATAATTGTAAAATTAAGCAGCTCATGAGGATTTACTGTTTTCTTCTTCTTCATTAGTTTTAGACTTCTAGCTCTCACATATTAGCTGAAATCATAATTTCAGCTCTCACCTGGTCTAAAAAAAAAGAAGAAAAGATAATACTTAATCCAGTTCTTAAAAGGATGAGAAAGGATGAGAAAGGAAAAAAATAGAGCTGCAAAGCTAAGTTTGCTTAATTAGTACTATATGTATTAAAACTGTATAAAGGTTCATTCTTATGTCATACAAAACTACTGTATTATCAGCAAAATACAAGAGGCAATGTTTTTCATTCCTTGATTCAAGCTTGCATTTCTATCTACAGTAAACTATTGTAACTCCAGCAAACAGATTTAGGACCAGGAAAGACTTTAGGTAATCATTTGTTTCTCCCATGGCAAATTAATAGAAGATGGACAGAAGTACAAACTACATAACACAATATAATGCTGTGAGATTTTCTAAGCATGTTGCTACTCTTTTCACAGTGAACTAAGTAAGAAGAATGATTTTCCTTAATTTTTGTAATTAAAAGGTGTGGCCCCCTATGACACATGCAGAGTTGAAACAATGGAGAAAAAAGCAGCAGATCTCTCAAACTGTACTGTAACCGCTACAGTATGTACTGATGTCGAATGTTAAGAAAAAAAATTCCGGAGTACTTGCATGAGAGTAAACAGTTCAGCATTCTGTTTGACTAAAACACCAATGAACTGGCATCAGTGTTAACTTTGTAAACACAGTAGCAAAGCACTACATATTCCAGAATCAGAAATGTTTGTTCTACAGCTAATGAATTTTGCCGTTCTCATAGAAAATTCCTCCTACAGATGCTAGAAAAAGAGCATTTTAATTCAGAGCTGCTCTTTTAGACCAATCAATGCTATTTTACTCCATCAATTCCTATCAGGTTCATGTGTTCAAGCTCTATTGTATAAGCCTTCAGGCTAGAATCTTTGTTCGAACAACAAGCCAATATGCTGATGCACAACCCTGCAGGAGAACTGAATCCCACAGTTAATTTCCAACTACTCAATTTGAGTGTGCCCAAAGTCTCAACCATGGTACCGTACCACGAAAAATTCAGAGCCCAGTGCTCTGAAAATATGAACACATAGCACTGCAGATGCTAAGAACAGTAATCCTATATCCTGAAAGAACTTAATCTAATAGAGTAGCTGTGAATGCAAGTGTTTTTGTGAAGGACTACAATACCTCCTCTAAAATGGCAAGCCTGAACCTTAACAGACATAGAAAACTGACACCTAAAAAAGAATTAAGATTTTTCATACTGCTGCATTACTATCATTTAACATTTAATTACAACTACTACACAACTACTGCTTCTGTAACTACTAAGACCTGGTTGTCCCAGAACAAGAAAAGCATCATGCTATAAATCAAACTGCCACCTATTCCAATTCATCTTTCACAGGGAAGGTAACACTACTTTTACAGCCTAATTGCCACAGAATCATCTGGAGGACTTGTGTATCTGGAACTGTTTCTCCTACCTCCAAGCCAAAGAAAGCTTGTACGCTGTTTGTTCTATCCAGACAGTCCAAGCAGTTTGTTCTGACAGTACCGCTTTGAGATCTGTGCCAAGAACAATGAGAGACAGAGAGAGAAAACAACTGAAATAACTCATTTAACACACATACCATCAACAAAGACAGGGACATCAAGATCTGAACCAGAACAGTAAATCAGGGTATTGTCAGGGCAATGTTACTGTCATCGCAAGTATGTTTATAAATGCATCAGCAATAGAGGATTATTTCCAATAATAACAGTAAATTTTGCAGCAGTGTTCACTATAAAAATCTGATTTATTTTTTGCAAATAACATGAGTCTTTCTTCTTCACTTTTTCTCAATTCTCCCTGCTTGCTTGGTTAAAGTGTTACACAGGATTAAGTTTTCTTTTCAAACAATCCTAACAAACACACTTCCCAGGAATCTCAGGGAAATAGTAACTTTTAGTTAAAACAAAAAAGAAATAAAAAGGGGAAAAAAATTAAAAAGTTAGGACAGTTTTGGATTTGTTTAACTGAACTAAAAGTAACAAGACTTTGTGATAAAACTAAAGCCAATTTCAACCCCTCATTACCTTCTCTTTCCTCCCTAAATAAAAATAAAAAATAAGCCCCTTTCCCTTAGCTTAGCAGATGCTTGAGGTCCTCACACATGCTGATCTGCTCCCCTTTCTTTGAGAAGCCCATTAATTTGTGCTATGAAGCTCTCAGAAGGATCACACCAAGCAACATCCACGTTCTTGCCAAGCAATGAGTACAAAATTCTGATGGCTCTTCCAGTGACAGACACTCATTCCTTACTTTTATCATTCCCACTACACACTTTGCCCAGTTAAGTCAGAAAGGCTTCATCACACTTACTTGTAGATCTAACTATAAATTGTAAAAAGTTTTGAAGAACTTTCTCCAAGATTATTTTTTCATTACTATCTTTGTATGTGATATGAAATGTGAAGCAACTTGCTACCTGTGTTAGAAAAAAATCCCTGACATCCTCAAAAGTAGATGGTCCATGAACTTATAAAATTTGTCACTGTATCTAATAAAAGACACAATACTTCAAGCCATCACAAGCCACAGCCTATTTTGCTTTCATTCTGTTGTCAGTCTCTTTGATGGGTGACAATATTGTCTGCATCTCCATCAAGACCCATGGTGTTCCCCCAACACAAAATATCACACTACTTTTAAAGCTTTTTGGAGAATGGTCAGTGACGTTTTGAGGTGGAGGGGGAACCTAAGCACCTTCTCACCAAATCTAATTTTACTCAGGACTAGTATAACCTGCCCCAGGGTGATTTAATCCCACAGCCAGGTTAGAGCACAGAGTGGCACTGGAACCCTCTTCTCCTAATGCACTAGAAATGATGAAACCCCACTGCTCATAGCACAATCCCCTCATTCAACAATTCTCTTTCCCATGGAGAACCTCGCCCCACAGTTTGCTCCGGTATTAATTAAAAGGAGGAAAGGTGTGGAAGGAAGAAAAGCAGGAATGTTGTCTATTTCTAACCCTGCTTCCCTGCTGTTGCTGAGATAAGTACAGCCTTTGCTCTAGGAAGAGGGGTGTGGAAATGGGGACAGAAGAACAAGTACAGCAGGAGCAGGAAATACGGAACAGGGCAGAAAACATGGATCCCATTCATACTTTGTGGGGAACTTAATCTCTCAAATGGGGGACCTACGTGCACACACAGACTGCACTGAACATCAGCATTTACAATAAACAGAAAACAGTATGCTTCATCACTGAGGAAAATACGAATAACATTATACAGGAACATGGAAAACCATGCATTCGTAAAGCCCATACGGGTGCACTCAAGAAAAAGGATGAGTGCCCATTTTCAATTACCAGGTCAATGGCCTGAAATTAAGTCATGCCCCCCTCAATGTCTCAGAGATATTTTCCATTAAAATTTTTAGAGCATATTCAGAATGACACAAAATTTTAAGTGACTCATATTTCAGTCGATAAGCACCATCTTGGATACAATAAAAATACAACAACAAGTAACATTTTTTTCTCTTATCTTCTTGCCAATGGGTGAAAAACATCTCAGAAACATCATTTAATTTGAAGAAATTTACAGAAGTCACACACACAAACCTTTTAACTTCCTTTCCATCAAAATAAAAAAATCCACACTCTAAGAATTTCTGGACTTGAGGTTTAAGCACACTGTGCAGTTTTTCTGCCTTTCCACCTTTAACCATTTGATGATAGTCGAAGTTCACCATTTTGATATCAGCTGAATGCTCAGACGCTTTCAAATGGCTCTGACATTGTAAAAAGAGAGGAAAATTATATAAATATACCAATATCTGAACATATAGCAGTATAAGCTAAGTAAGAGGCTACAAATATTTTTAAAGCTGTTTTCTTAGCTATCTTCTTTATTACATGCTTTCTTTAAGGTAAAATGAAATCATTTTTATCTCTATTGTTCAACAAATCACTCAGAACTGATGAATATTTCCCTGTGTCTTTCTCTTTCTTGTCACAAAGTCAATTTTTTCCTCACTATACTAGAGGTCACCAAGACAGTCTACAGGCTCTTCTACTGTTAAAATGCTTTGATTTGCAATGAGTTGTTTCAGTGGAAATCCTTTTCATGAACAGTTACCAATTCAGACACACCTGTCAGCAACAGGGACTGAGTAAACTCCCTATAAACTACTACTTAAAAAAAAAGTCTGATTATTTAGGTTGTTGTGAAGGGTGACTTGAGAAAATCCTGAAGTGCTCACACAATCTTTGTTGGCAAAGCTATGATCTGCACTGATACGCATCTGGGAGCACTAATGTCTCCTACCAGGATTGCTGGATACAGGGAAGATACAAGTGAATCGCATAAGACATTCAACCATTATAATACAAAGGGAGAGGGAAAAATGGAAAGGGAAATAACAGATGGCTAGTGTTCCCTGGCTTCAGATAGAACTTCTCAAATTGTCAGCTCAATGTGACAGTTATTTTTAACCTAACTAGTGGGAATTCGTGAAAATGGCCACTTACAGTTAACATCTTCTGAATAAACATTCCTGTTTAATCATGAACCAGCTTTTATGTTTAAATTGATTAAATTAATTTTATTTTTTTTAAATATTAAGGAATATATCCAGGAGGAATTACAAAGGAAAGATTTTTAAAATAAAAATCACAGTATTAAATACCACAGAGTATCATTTATTTATTCACCAATTTTATAGTGCAAAAAGGATTTATTTTTAAAATAAACCACTATTAAGCATGAAATATGAAAATAACTTAAAATCCCTCAACACTGTCTTTGTTGCTGCTAGAATTATTCAGTAAAGTAACTAATCCGAACATAATCAAACACTTTCTGTATCTTAAGCACTGTTTTTATGATAATACAATTTTAATCACAAGTGGCAGAGCACAGCATATCTGCTTCATTTTTTTAAGGCTATATAAAAGCTTCATCACAAACAGGCAAATTCCAAGTGAGAGCACAGTGAGAGAATTGTCATACTCACCTGAAAAGCTTTGCTGAGCATGTGCTCCCCTTCTTTTGCCCCAAGTAAATTTACAATAATTTGCTTGCCATATAAATTTTTAAGAGTTTGGAAATGCCTGTTAACAGAAGAAAAATTCCACACTCATCTGGCATGCACAAAATTAACAGAAGCACCTGCAACACCAGCTGAGATGTTACAAAAATGTACTGGGTACTCTCGTACTGCTGCAAGCCCTTTGTTATGTCATGTCCAAACAAATCAATAAAACTCAGTAATAGCACTATAACTGCTGACTGCTATTCAATTAGGATAAATAGCACCAATTTAACAACATACATTTAGTTAGAACCATAAGGCTATGAAGCCGAAGTGTCATGGCAGGAATAAAATCAAAATATAGATTTTACTTTTATACAGTGGCTGACAAATACAGATTATTCAATGCAAGCATGCTACAATTTTGGTTTGATTTTGGTTGGTTTTGTTTGTTTTTTGTTTTTTTTTTTTTTTTTAATTTAACAAAGTATTTCACTATTTTAAATTTCCTTCAAAGTTTTCAACAAAGCACTCAAAGGCACAAACAGTCCTGTAGAAGTTTGAAAAAATTGCCCAAGCACTTCGCTGCTTTGCTGAATCACACATTTGTATAGACAGACCCTCCCATTTGGAATAACATATCCCATCCCTCTGATGCATCACTTATCAGAGGTTTGTAGTGCATTAACAAAAATCTAAGACATTCTTTCACCTGTCAAAAGCTGGTGCATTCGCCTCAAAACCCCTTGACATTCTGACACGATGGGATCCCACCTACGACATGAAGATTGCATTTAATTATTTGTCTTTATGCATTTGATGAATTGTTCTTCAAAGACCTATTTTGATGCTAAATATGGCCTAAAAATTCATTTCACTTTCTAAATGAAATCTCCAAAATTTATTCTTCATGCTATGGTGTGCACTCTTTTTTTTATGCTTTTCTTAAAATCCTCTTCTTTTTTCTAAAAACTGGAATGAAATTATATTAGAAAAACTTGATCCATATTGCCTTTCTGAGAAGACATAGCCTCAACAGCAATTCAGAAGAAGACAGTCTTGTTGGATGCCCTTAGATAACCTATTTTAAAATAGCAATTTAAATTAAAACAGAAAAACTCAGAATTTCAAAGAGCAAACATCTAAAAAACAGTGGTCATTCAAATCTTATGCAAAACAGCATTCAGACACTTAAGAGCAGCCAGCATGGTGAATTAAACAATAACACCAACTTGCTCCCGAAGGATGACCACATCCTCACAGGTAACCGTGCAGAAGAGCCTAAATGTAAGATGTTTAAAAAGACATTAATAAGAATTATCTGTATGACTGAATTTATCTCCTGCTTACCTGCAGACCTGGCTGCTCCCAAAATAATGGAACGGATCCTCGAATCTGTATGAAAGATGACACAGAGTCATCCAAAAATATCACCTGTTGAGGAAAAAAAAACCACCCAAACATTAGTGTTAATAGGTATTACAGAGTGTAAGGGTTTAGGTTTATTAGCCTTAGCTAAACATAGGGTAAATAAAATACATTTGGGTGACATGGTTTAGTGTGGGGTGTCCCTGCCCATGGCAGGGGGGTTGGAACTAGATGATCTTAAGGTCCTTTCCAACCCTAACTATTCTATGATTCTATGATTACATATTCCACACTACAAGCTAAAATATTAATCATGTTCCCAAGACTCCTCTCTCTCTACACTCTGAACAATTCATAAAAGAAGTTCTGGCAGTCTCACACACCCCTGCAAAATCACGATTCACAACATCTAAGAAAACATAACACACTTTTGTTATTGGGGCCTGAATGAATTCAGTGCTAAGAGTAACTTGTTTTAAAAAACCTTGTTAAGACCTTCCTGTAGGAGCAGTTATAATGTACACTCAGTGCACAGAAAGTAACAATACCACCTACTAAGAGCACCTGCACAGATTTTGTGCATCAGAATCCAAAATACAATGGTCTACTAAAGTTTGCTGTATGTTTAAGTGTAATGACATGCCAGTCATCCAATGAAATTAGCCTAGCAAAAAAACTTGGATGGAGAAACTGTACACCACTCTGTCCTAACTACTGAAACTGGATGTGTACAAGCAGAGCCTTTCCTGCATAAAATCCTACTGAAGTCACCAAAACTTAGCAAAGTGTCAGTGAGTCAACCAAAGATACCTACTACCTACTCACATGCACGGAGTTGCAGGAACATCTTCACAACTAGATTATCATAAGAAGTAAGCAAAGAAAGGCCAGCAAAGCATGATTTAATAGCTTCTTGAATTTTTTAATAATAAGGGCAAAGATATTCAATCAAATGCAGCAGAATTACAGGCTTTAAGAACTACCTTTCGCAGGAGCTGTGTTAAGTAACCCTAGGAATGCTTTTATTTTTCCTGAACCACAGGGTACTATGCATTTGCCAAAAATCTCTTTTGCTTGTTTCTAAGGATTTTTACTTTATTACTAGCTCAGGCCCAAAGAAGTACATGCTCACCTACAGCCTAGAAGGCTGAAAGGAAATACAGCCACCTGCCAACAGTTCAGCTGATGGATAACAGCTTCTTAAGCTATTGAAACTCAGATCCGTGCATGCCCTTACCCTAAGCTACACTGAAAATCAAGATCATCAAATTATGTAACCTACTTAGACTCTTTATTTAGCAGCAAAGGAACTATTCAAATATCTGTCAATCACAGACTTGACTTGTGATCTGTTGATTTAGGGCAACAAAACTATCCACAGACATGCTTATCTTGAGTTCATCAGCCAAGCAATGTGCACTGTAGTGTAACATACCTGCTCTGTTTCAACAAAGTTAGCAACGTGTCCATCATCGTTTGTTCCCCGAACGTTAAATCTAGTGCCAGCCCGCTCACAGCTCAGTCGTGAAATGAGACAAGCCTTTGCCTGCTTGTGAGCCGCATAAATTGTCCTTATCTCCACTCCTCCACACATGAGACGTAACAACCAGTCATCACAGTTCACACCATAGTGCTTCAGATGTAAATGCAGTGACTGGTTCCTATCAGGAAAAAAAAAAAACCTAACTGAAAGGAAATAAAATACAGCTCAAATTGTTAAGCCAGCTACTAAGTTCTTATATTTTACACCCACTACTAGAAGTAACAAAAATATGCACGTTATAGTTTTATAACTCTTATTTAAGCATACCTGAAACAGCAAAGTTTACAAGAGAACAGCTGAAATGTTTGCACAATAAGAATATGGGGTGAAGCCATGAATTTTAATTAAAATAAAATAATGGCCCTTAAAAAAATAGCCCTTATAGCCTCTGCTCTTCACCCAGCAAAAAACAACACTCCAAACTTGTTTGTATTTCTCCACTCGGCCTCATTTTGAGAAGCCAAAGATTACAGACTCTGGCAAAAAGCAAGCCAGAATTCCATTTACAGGGTTACATTTTTGTGATGGGTAAAGTACCATTCAATTTCACATAGTCACAAAATAAAGCTAGAAAAAAAGTTTTGTCAACATACACTGATCATTTCTACTACAAGTCACCATAAGGCATTATTTGCTCAGACAAGCTTCCCGGAATACACTGACAGCCAACTGATTTTCAAATTTCTGTAAATACAAATTTCAGGGTTAAGTGTTGGTACATTATATATTACATATACTGTTCTCTAATACCAACTGCAACGCAAATGAAAGAAAGATCCACAACTTGCATATGCCTGTGCATTAAGGAGTACCAATCAACACTGTAGTAAGTATCTAAGACTAAAGTTTGGGGTTTGTGAGAGACAGAGTCCCACTCTAGTGGGGCTTGGCTTTTGATCTTCTTTGGAAACTGCCCAGAAAACAACATACTTGATTGAAAGGTTGAAGCTATTCACTTTAATTTTAGCCCTTTCATTCTAACTTCCAATAAAAAAAACCAAAATAAACTTATAAAACACCTCAGTTCAATTATTAATGAAGATTCAAATCCTGTGAACCAAGTATGCATTCACTCTACAGAAAGTATTACAACAGGACACTGAGAAAGCAATCTGAGACTGGAACTTTTGAATAGGAAAAGCCCAAGAAAGCTTACAAGTGCATAAGCAGAATACTTTCTGTTATTGACTTTAATGTTTACATTCCTATTCTTGGAATCTGTGACATTCAATCTACCTCCTCCGAGGACTGATTCTTACTGAAAAAAAAGAGTCAGGTAACTTCAGAAGTCTTATGACAGGGGCCAAAATCAGACAAGCTTATTTGGACAGAGCCAACAGGCACCATCACTTCTCAAGCCTTCAAACATTGACTTATCAATGGAGAGCCCAGTCTTTTTCCAGATGCAGAGACAGACAGCTAGTTACAGCTAGGCTCCTGTAACTCCTGTAAACCTACATCAAAGTAGATGTGTTTCTGAAGATGAGAGCTTGTTTTCTGTCTTAATACACATATTTTGTCTTATAGAGCAATCTGATCCTAATAATGGCAAAGTGTACAGTAGCACTGGCACACATGGCAGAGCTGGTTTGGCATCCTATATATTGGACAGGAGAGGAAGAGAGACATAGCTTTTCACCTGTTCTAACAGCACACTGCCAAACCTTCAGGACCTTTTCAAGGTTCATGGACACATACACCATTTCTAACCACATCTGAAAATACGGGAGCAGAATTTCTTCCACGACAGTGTGTATTACTGGCATTATTTAAAATGCTTATTGGCAGAAACAGCAGAATTCCTTTTACCAAGAATTCTCTGTGTGAAAACCTATACTTTATTAAAAAATACCAGTAAATAGGTCCTGAATTCAGCAGCCAAGCAATGTGCACTGTAGCATAGCCTACCCACTCTGTTTAAACAAAAACAGCATTACGACAATTATCTGTACAATAACACCTTAAAAGCCCTTTCGTATGTTGGAAACATACTTGAAAACTATATATAAACACCACACCTTTTTAGAATCCAGAATGTTCAAAGGATGAAAATTTTCTTTAAAGCTCTATTACCTTACTGATTTAAAAAAAATTGACATACTTACTGAAGAATTAAGACACCAAAGCTGAAACACAACATCATGACAACTGTTCATATCAAAGTATAATATCATAAGCAGTGAAAAACAGTGTCTTCCAATTAAGAAACTCCAAGTAGCCATGGAAATGTTATATCATTAATAATATACTTATGTCCTTAGAGATAAAATTGTGCTATTCTATCTCATCAACATTTTCATGACAAAGGTGTACATTTAGGAGCTGATAAGGACACCACTAAAAACTTGCCACAGATTAGTCTGCACAGGCATGCATTATTCTACACAGTGTCTGATAAAATGCACTTTGAACTCACCAGAAGAACCTATTGTCAGTGGTGTGCTCCTGCATGCTGCGGTGAGCATTGAGACTAAGATCTAAACTGACCCCAGTTGCAGACCATGCAAAATAAAAGTTGCCCGAGTTTAAAACTTTGCGCACTTCTGAAATACGATCCTCGTCTGTTGAATCAATTCGTAACGATACAAACTCAGTGGAAGTAACTCGAAAAACTTCCGAGTCTTGAATCTTTCCCACAGACATGCATCCTGTTACTAGAACCAGATAATGTAACAACGTGTCTCCTGTAAAACAAGAAAAGGCACATATAACAGAATGAATCTTAGCGGAGAGTGACATATTCAATGCATTCATATGCTTAAATGTACACATCCTGGCCCCTAGTTTGCCTAAAAAAAGTACAAAAAGAACCAACATCAAGAATTCATTTTCAAGTTCTACAGAAGAAAATGCAAACAGGAGAAACTGTGCTGCAAACAACAGGGATTGTGAAAACGGAAGTTATTTTTGTCCACTCCCTCATATCTGGGAGTGCTCCAAACTTGCAAGTTACTTGATGAAGACAGAAAATAAAAAGCAACAAAGAGCCCAGTTCCTGTTGTGAGCATCCTGTGCTGTGCAGTTTTACAGGAGCAGCACAATTCTCTTTCCCAAATGAAAAAATAAGGCTTTACGTATTTTACTCACCAAGATTTAATCTTAATACACCCAAAAGCCCATATGCATCCATTACTTTGGAATAGGTATTCTTGATTGTGTCTTTTTCTGCAGAAGCTACGGAGAGAAAATTTAAGATCTTACAGAAGACCATACACTATGATAGGGAGAATAAGTACACTCTAAACTGAAAATCTGAAATTACAAAAGTAGCATTTATGTGAAACTTCTGGAAAGAAATCAAAATGTATGAGCATATGTCATTTTATAATGGAAAATGAGTATTCGATTTTATGACAAATTATGATCATGCTGTGTTTTTAGGCAACAAAAATAGGACTTGCAAAAACTCCAAGTGATATTAAAGGAGAACACTGGCATTTTTAACATCATCATCTCTTAATATAAAAAAGCATTTAAAACACAGGCAAATGAGTTTCGTGGGTATGCTCTCCCTTAATTAGTTAAAATTAGAACATTGCAAAATGCTTTTTTTTTTTTTTTTCCCCATGAAAAAATAAATCTCTAAGAATAAAACTGTGATGTGGCAGTATTATTTCCAGATAAAGTAAACAGGATTATCACAAGCACATTTTAACTAGTGCTAAATATATTCCAAGCAAATAAAATCTTTCGTAGGTCCACAAGATAATGGTATTTAAAAGCCATGTCTTAGATTAGGAAAACACAATTTTAATAGACTTTTTTTTTTTTGGGGGGGGGAAAGTAGTATTTTAGAAGAAACTGAAGTATATCTACCATTATTCACCTGGGAGTTAACATACACTTTGGGATTTTAATCAGCACTCAAAAAAACAGACCCACAAACTTGACTGTAGAGCCAGGTGATGGAGACGCTGCAGATCACACCTGTCCTGAGATTTTTGCTCATGACTGAGCCTGCAATTTAAGTGCAAAGACCAACAATTCCAGCTGTGCCACTGGATCCACAGGGATCAAGATTTCTGAATCACCAAGGATCAGCACCTTCTCCCTCCTCAGAAATTACCCAATAATTAATTTTCACTTTGACAATAAAAAAATCAGAATTTCACATAAAGAAAAGCATAAATCAAAACACCTATTGCCCTGGTATTGTATTGTGCTCTCTTTCACATTGGCTGTATTTTCTTTAGAACTGCTGCTGTGAATTTTTTTAATGAGTATTCCCTCAGCTTAGCATAGCTCTGCCTGTGCACAAGCCTATCCCTTCTGTTCAACTGTCCACCAGCTCCATTATTAAAGTGGATAAGAAGCTCCAATATAGAAAAAACAACTAGCTAACCTCAGCCCGAAACCTAAGCTCATTCAATGTTATAAATGCATTTTAAAAGCTTAACTATTTGCACTGATACACTGTATTCCCTTAAACCAGATTCTAAAGGTAAGAGAATTATAGCAGCATGATTATTTCCAAAGTCCCCATAATAAGTGTTGAGATCCACAGCCAATCTAAGCATATTGTTTACAGACACTGATTTTGTTAGCATCACCAAACCATGTTTTTCTTAACCAGATCACCATCAGGCTGGAAAAAGCAACTTCTAAGCTTCAAAACCTGGAATCCATTCTTCCAGCAAGCATTTAATGATGTCAACCTACTCCTATAAACTCAACTTTTGGTAACCAGAGAACTGTTACAGCCTTCTTTCATTTAAAATTATTAATGAAAGATTGAGGCTTAGTTTCAAACCTTTTGCAGGATTTTTCTTAAAGGTGCCTGCTAGCATTTAATGACATTTCAGAAGAATGTTTTTTTCTGTCTTCTATGGATTTATTCTCTTTTTCCATTGCACAGAACGCCCATTATAAGTAAATCCCTTAATAAGTAAATGCCTGAAGTAAATGAAGTAATATGGACTTTGCAAATTCAGATCAACAAAAAAGGCTACCGCTAATAAGCAGCAAAGGGTTGAAAAAACAAACTTTAAAAAATGGAAATTTGAAAACTTACTGTGGTTAGTGAATTATTATTTTCTTAACAAAGCATCCAAGCACCAACCAAAAGCATTTCATACCATGTTTTTCAGTTACATTAGATCTAATATACAGTGAACTCTGAGCAAAGCTTTTCCATGGTTGAGTGTGTGTTTCCATCTTGTACTGCCTGCACTTTTCCTATCTTTTGTTCACATGGGAAAACAGCAAACAGTGCACACCTCAGAAGGTTCACTTCATCTGTCCAGCCCTGGCCTATCCTCACCTACCTCCATGTTTCAGCTACTGCCTCTGCAGAACTCAAGTCTAGGCACAAGATGAAAGAATTATGGGATCTGGTGAGCAATGGATGCTAAAAGAAAAAAAACCAAACACACAAGCCAGAGTGTAATCTGTTACTGCCTGCCAATGAACATGGCATTTCCCGTTTCTGAAGATACCAAAATTAAATTTCCAGGTTTTCATATCACTCTGTACCAAACAGTATAAGTGACAACGTAAATGCTTTGGAACTATCCAAATTCTTCCTATTAGTATCATATTTAACTCTTCTTCACCCAAGCAGTAAGCTTCTTGAAGACCTATGCTCTCACTTCATTCAGCATGCAAAGCCATCAGATACAGCTGGATATACAAGAGCCACTGAAGGGACCCCATCATTACAGTATCTTACATTCAGTGAATGCAAAGTCAACTTTCAGTTTCCTCTATGAACAGCTGAAATTACCAACTGGGTGAACTGCAGCTTAGAAGTTAAACCACTTTAACTTTCTAAGTTAAAACTTAGAAGTTAAACTTCCTGTGGAAGGCTAAGGTAATCCCAGCAGAAGGAGAGAGCATCTTCAAGAGCATTTCCGAAAGCATTTCCTCTCCAACATTGTTAATGAATGAGAACACCTCTTCCCAAAATGGCAGGTTGGTCTGCAGCCATGAGAACCCTTTTGACTTTGATTTATGAGCTCCACATCTTGAAAAGAATTGCAACTAATACAAATATGCACTCAGAAAACAAAATACTCCTGTCCCGCAAATTAATGGACCTTAATTCGCCTTGAGAAATTGACTTTTCTATTTACTGTATCTTTAAATAGCTGGAAGTAAGCAAACATAATTAAAGTTGTCTGAAAAAAATATAAAATAATGTTACTCACTAAGAAGAACAAATTAAGACATGCAACTTCTAAAGACAGAAATTAACAACTGGAATGACAACTTTCATCCATAACACTGGACTTAACAGATTTTAAATTATACTGTAAAGGAGCACGAAACAGTAGACAATGCTAGCATACATATGTCTGTGTATAAAGATGGACATAAAACATTACAAGGCAGTATTTCTTCTATAGCTTCATATGTCTCTAAGCACCTCATCTACATAACTTTTAAACACCTCCAGGGATTGTGACTCAACCACTTCCCTGAGCAGCCTGTTCCAGTGTTTGATAACCCTTTCAGTGAACACATTTTTTCTAATATCCAATGTAAACCTCCCCTGATATAACTTGAGCCCGTTACCTCTTGTCCTATCACTTGTTACCTGGGAGAAGAGACTAACACCCACTTCACTACAACCTCCTTTCAGGTAGATGTAGAGAACTATAAGATTTCCCTGAGACTCTTTCTCTCAGACTAAACAATCCCAGTTCCCTCAGCAGCTCCTCGTAAGACCTAATCTCCAGACCCTTCACCAGCTTCGTTGTCCTTCTCTGGACACGCTCCAGCACCTCCACATCTTTCTTGCCATGAGGGGCCAAGAGCGAACACAGGATTCAAAGTGCAGCCTAAGCAGTGCCAAATGCAGGCGGACAATCACTGCCCTAGCCCTTCTGTCTACGCTATTTCTGAAACAGGCCAGGCTACTGTTGGCCTTCTTGGCTGCCTGGACACAAGCTGGCTTGTGTTCAGCAGCTGTCAATCACCAGCCCTAGGTCCTTTTCCACTGAGCAGCTTTCCAGCCACTCTTACCAAAGCCTGTAGCATTGCATGGGGTTGTTGCGACCCAGGTGCAGGACCCAGCACTGAGCCCTGTTGAACCTCATACCATTGGCCACTGCCCATCAATCCAGCCAGTTTTTTACCCAGTGAAGTGTATGCCTGTCCAAGCTATGAGCAGCCAGTTTCTCCAGAAGAATGCTGTAGGAAACAGTGTCAAAGGCTTTACTAAAGTCTAGGTAGAAAACATCCACACCTTTTCCCTCATCCACTAAGTGGATCACCTTGTCTGACAAGGAGATAAGGTTAGTCAAGCGGTACCTGCCTTTCATTAACCCATGCTGACTAGGCCTGATCCCCTGGTTGTCCTGTACATGCTATGGATGATATGCTCCAAAACATTCCCCAGCACTGAGGTCAGACTGACAGGCCTGTAGTTCTCCCATCCCTGGCCATCATATTTGCTAACTTCCAGTTAACCGGACCCTTCCCAGTTAGCCAGGAGTGCTGATAAATGATGGAAAGTGGCTCAGTGAGCACTTCCGCCAGCTCCCTTAGTAACCTTGGGTGGATCACATCCAGCCTCATAGACTTGTGTGTGTCTAACTGGTGTAACTGGTTGCTGACCATTTCTTCTTGAATTATGGGGGCTTCCTTCTGCTTCCCATCCCTGTCTTCCTGCTCAGGGGGCTGGGAACCTGGAGAACAAGTGGTCCTACTATTGAAGACTAAGGCAAAGAAGACATTAAGTACCTCAGCCTTTTCCTCATCCTTTGCCACTATATTTACTCCCACATCCAATAAAGGTTCTCCTTTACCCTCCTTTTGTTGCTGATGCATTTATAGAAACATTTTTTATTGTCTTTTACAGCATTAGCCAGATTAAGTTCTAATTGGGCTTTGGCTCTTCCAATTTTCTCCTTGTATAAACTCATGACATCCTTGTACTCCTCCTGAGTTGCCTGCCCCTTCTTCTAAAGGTCATAACTCTCCTTTTTTTCCTGAGTTCCAGCCAAAGCTCTCTGTTCAGCCAGTCCAGTCTTCTTCCCTGCCAGCTTGCCTTTTTGCACATGGGGACAGCCTGCTCCTGCATCTTTAAGATTTCCTCCTTGAAGAATGTCCAGATTTTCTGGACTCCTTTGCCCTTCAGGACTGCCTCCCAAGGGACTTGTCAACCAGTCTCCTAAACAGGCCAAAGTCTGCTCTCAGGAAGTCAATGTAGCAGTTCTGCTGACTCCCCTCCCTACCTCTCCAACAACTGAGAACTCTGTCATTTTGTGATTGCTATTTAGCGCATACATATTAAAAAAAAAAAAAAATCACAAAACTTTTAATATGGTTTTCAGGTCCATTTGTAATACATTCTTGTAAAAAGCCACCAGGCTTCATATGCAGTGTCAAGAGAAAAAGAATAAAATAATTTAAAGTCAATATTTATTAAAAATTAATACGTCAGTCATAGTATCTTTCAACATTAACATCTCTTGCTCCAAGTTAAATCACAAGTGTGCATCTGTAATAATCACCCCTTATCAATCACTAACTTATTTAAGAAAGGTGAATGATTCAATGATTTTAAAGTGATTATGTCAGCCCTCTTACTGTTACGCAAATGGAACCCCCATGAAAATCTTGTCTTCAGGACAACTTAGTTCAACAGGTATTCTGCTTAATTCCATATTACAAAGTTAAGATCATATTAAGGGTTATCATTCAGACTTTCTACAGTTATGGTCTCTTCTTGGTGGGATCACAAGCTGCTACAACAAGACATCAGAAGTTAGTGGCTACAATTCCCAGCTAGAACATGGGACACTGAGCTGGGAACAAAGACACACTCCTGAAATTATGTGCAGTTCCTTTGGAAACTCATTTTCACTTCACATTCACTTTTCACCGTTATTCACTTCACAAAGACATTTATATGTTACCATAATCAACACGTATACTTAAGACTACAAGGAGGAACCCCCAAATAACAAATCATCTCTACCCAGCAATGAAAAAAACCCCAGGCATGTCTAAATGTTAGCAATTATATTTAAATACTATATACCAGAAAACAAACAAAATCATCATTTTTTGGAACAGCAAGTTAAAAAAAATAAATAAATAATTGTAATAGATGAGCAAATAAAAGGCTTGGTTGCTTTAACTCTATTCTTCAATACTATGCAAATTTACTTCACAAAATGTGTCGTTTCAACTAACACCACTGACAAGGGGGAAAAATCCAAACTGAGAAATAAAAGTGTGAAAACAAAGCTGACCTATGTAACAGCCTACAAGCACTCCTTTCCATCTGATTTGGGCCGACTCAATCACATGTTCTCCACTGAAAATAAAACTTTATAGCACAAATAATCTCCAAAGATTTTCTTCTAATACCAAATGTTTTGATTAAAATACATTTATTTCACATGAAAGCCAACTACTGCAATTTTCGCCTGTACAAAATGACAATTTCAATTTAACTACATGTTAGCATGCAAAATGCTACCAAATTACTTAAATGTAGAAATGCTAATTTTTTTTTCCTAAGTTACATCTGAGAACTCCAAAAATATGCAAACTAAGTGTCTTAACAGGCATTTAATTAGCAAGACCTATCATCCATTGGATGTCCAGCAGGGCAAACCTAAGAGTTTTACAATCATGTCTGCTACCACAGAAATGAAAAATCACTGAATTGGAAAAGGAACATCCATAAAAAAGAATTATTTGTTGTCAGTGAAATCCCATGTTAAAATCATGCAAAGGGGTGTGGTAAACATACAAAATAGTCTTCACTCTTTCTGTAAAGCTAGTCTACTTTAAGATGAAAAAAGCCTTCAGATTCTGTCATAACTTCTTCTTAGTATTTCCAGAACTGTGAATCAAATTCTCGCAGATCCATCACGTCATTCAAAGAGGTCACAGTCCTCCCAGGCACGAGTTACTGCCTCCACCAACCTTCTAGGAAGATTCTTACTGTACTTCTTGTACATTTCAGTGTGTTCTAGGCTAGCATACACGGTCTTTGTTAAACTGTGATTTTGTTGGAAATGCCTGGAAAGCAACGAGCAGAACGTCTTTCCAGTAGATTTGAAAGTACAGTGAATTCTAACAGAATCCTAGAAAAAACACCTGCTGACAGAAAGACAGTTACAGCCTCGTTCACCAGCACAGCTGCCCTTGGCACCCACCATAGCTGTTGCTTCCCTGCAGCTTAAGTGTTTTAAGATACTATTTAATAGGAAGGCATAGTCCAGAAGATGACATTTAAGTAAAAACAGTAATAAAGACAAGAAGGTGAAATTGCTGTCTACTTTTGCACTGCAGTCCCTTCAAATTGGCTTCAGATTAATACAGTACTACACCAAAATACACTCAAAAACTATTTCAACCTCAGCCCATATTTGATCTTTCTTGTCTAACATAGAGACACTCTTTCCAGAGGATAAATTGTTTATTGAAGAATTTTTAATTCTTATTATTGCACCCTTATATATATATATAAAACAGGACAATATTTATATTAAGCTTCTGATATAAAATACCATCATGAAAAGCAGAATGTAGTGAATTATTTGGAAATACTCTCCTTCCCTAGTTAAGGGGATGTGGATCTACTCAAAACTCTGCATAAACATTATCAGGAGTGTGGGCAGAATCACACAGGCGCAGCTTATTACTGGTGACAGCAAACACCAAAGAAAAAAACACTCCATTTGTGAGAATACAGAATATAGTGTGTGTATATATATATATATATCTCTCCTTAATAATGTACATATAGCACATGCTCATCAAATGTATCTGTTAGTATGTTTTTCTTCAGGTATCTAAGTTTCATCAAGCACCATATCAACTTAAAATGATTTGCAGAATTATTATATGCCATCTGCTCCTGTAGATAGGTAATAGCATATCTGCTTCCCCCCTTCAAGAGTGCAATGTGGAAGGATTTTCTTTTTAAAAAGAAGTGGAAAGTGGATGGGTAGTGGAGTAGCATTGCTAAGAATGAATATGAAAACCAGGATGCCTGCTGCACACAGATTATTATTACAGCTATTTATCTAGCTCTACAGAAAGCTCAGGGTGAGCATAGTGCCTCTTCTTGTTCACATCTGCCCTCCTCTCAGCGTTACCATAAGACTCAGGTCAAAGGATGTGCACGAAGCTCCTGCTCTCTCCACTCAGGGCTCAGTATTTTCTCAGATGACAGAACATTCTCCTTTACTCATCGCATGCGACAGGAGTAAAGATAGCTTCCCACTTGTTTCGTTATGACTCACCAGAGAGGAAAAAGGAAAGACATCACCTCCTGTTCAGTCAATTAAACCTTTATAGGTATCTCATTAAGGAGTCCTATTCCAAAGAATAAATATACTGTTTATTTTGTATGTCAAATAAGAAAAAATACATGTATGCCATCCTCCCACTACATTCTATACAAATCTGCAGTAAAGCTGATGACATTTAAAACTAAGTGCTCTTAGAAGGCCTTGAGAGGCAAGCTGGCAAGATCCTCTCAGACTTCAGTATCTTGGGCTAATCCAATACTAGAACTGAGTCAACAGAAGAGGTATCAAATGTATAAAGGCAAGCAAAGTATTTTTCAGATGGTTTGGTCACACTAGCATTAGCTAATCCACATTACAAGCAGCACATAGAAAACTTAAAGCAGGAGCATGGCTTGGGCTGCTTCCACATTAAGGCCGAGTGATTATACAACCACCACCTCTGTGAATTATCCCTCTGACACTCTTCCTTTCTTCCATCTTATTCTGTTAAGTTGAATAACAGACTCAGTACATGCACAACATGCACTGAAAATCACACAACATTTGAGCTGTATAGCATTTCATACAGAGGCCTAACTAAATCCTCTGAATCATCCTGCAATGCTTCATTGCATGTAAAGGGGATGAAGGTTAATACAGTTATCCTT
The DNA here is from genome assembly GCF_963264785.1 of Psittacula echo. NCBI lineage: Eukaryota > Metazoa > Chordata > Aves > Psittaciformes > Psittacidae > Psittacula > Psittacula echo. The sequence goes on from NC_137736.1 coordinate 29,785,227, forward strand.
CACTCAGCAAAACGACAGATGTACTTCCTCCAAGATGACATTTAAAGGATCAGTAAGCTTTCATTCCTTTCTTTTAGCTCCTTTCAAATCCAAATTTCTACACACGGATACTCCAGAAGATGCAGATCACTAAGGCGCTCAGAACTGAGCCACATGAATCACTTTTAATGGTAAGTATATTTCACTAAGTTCTGCCTATATTACACAAGGTAAGAACTCTGATAGGGTAATAAGGCTGAACATCTTATTTTACCTTCAGTATTGATGAAAATATTTTGAAAAATGTCAACAGTTTGAGATCAGTATTGTCAATTTTTGTAGTCTACAAAGCATTAGCAAAAAATATGAGTTTTTAACAGTTTAAAGTGACACTGTTCTGGATTTAAATTTATATATATTTGATCTGACCATTTTTCTATCTATTCACTCAAATTTTACAAATATCTGGGAAATCTTCCCCTAGGGTTAGACTTGCATTAACTTCAGCTTATATTTGTACCAATATCCAGAATTTTGTAAGACTACAGACTAGAATCTTCTGATTGTTTTCTGTGGCACGATTACAGAGATGGAGTAGCACTTCACAAATCTTCCCCAAGCACTCATAACTGCAATCCTTTAACCATGTAAAAAGAACAGGAGAAGCAAACAGCAAGCAGAAAAAGAGGAAAAATAATTCCGAGCTATGGGACTCTAGTGCTTTTTCTGCTGCCAGTTCAAGGGTATGATTGTGATCTTTCAACCATTAACAAAAAAATCACGTTTCAGTATCTACTGAATTTAGGTGCAAAGAGGGAATCAAAGCAAAATGCCACAGCTAAATATGCGTTGGGAAAATACACGCATTTACCAGACAGAAAAGGAGTAAGCAGTTTACTGGTTAAGCTTACTGAAAACAATATTTGGAGGACCTACTTCTAGCTAACTATGAATGTTTACTATATTGTAACCTACTAATTAGAATACCAAGGAGAACCCTTTACAGACTAACATGCTATTATTAAGAACAGAACCAAAGAGGAGAGAGGCTTTCAAACTTTGTTTTGGGTCTCCTTCCTCTGTTTGGTAACAACATGAGGCATAGAAGAGGGCAAGAACTTTGATACGCTTTTTAATTTTCAGAGTTTATCCAGGTGCTTGCAGTGTATCACAGCAGAAATAGTGACCTACTGTCCTTTTTGAGCGTAACTTTCAGGAGTGAATTGTTTTTAATGCATTGCTCCTGAAGTAGCTTCAATGTGTTCAGCACTTACTAAATACATGCTAAAATAAAGTTTTCCCCAAATCTTCAAAGCATTTTTCCCCATTTTATGGATTTCACTAAACCTGTTCACTAGCTTTATGACGGGGCAGTTACGCCAAACCCAATCCACACCACATAATGCCTTTTAAATACTGATGGCAAAATCGATGAGATTACTTACATATGTAGAAAGAAGAAACTGTATCAGAAAAAAAATAATCTAAAAAACCACGAGAAAAGCACTCATTGTTTTTGAATAGGATGATCACTGAATTGCAGCTATGTCAACCAGGCTGGCATGCTCCACTGCTAGGCCTCTAGCAGTTAATGGCAGATTGCTCTAATCACACATTAAAGATACAGATTAAGCTGCATGCTAGACAGCACTTGTTCATACAGCCTGTTCAGTACAAATGATTCTGTGGCCCACCATGAAGTACCTTACACAGGGACAGACAGGTGCCACAGAGACCATGCCACTGTCAAGGAGAAGACTCACACAGAGAAGAGTTAATTGCAAATGCTGAAGAAAGGAAACATATCTCAAGTCCCACTTTTCTTTAGAAATCACATTTCTAACTCTGAGTCTTGTCAGATAACACACTCCCCATTCAGCCTACTCTACAGTCTCAAAGCCAGAGAGAGTATCCTCTTGAAAGGTAGGGGTTTGAGCCCCCCTCAGACTCCATGCAGTGAATCAAATATCTCATTTTCTGATCGGGTGCCCAGAATAGCTAAGCCAGAAAACCACAAACAGGTACCAGAATGAATTAATCAAAAAGCTATTGACCTTAGAAAAAAAAAAAAAAAGGAAATACTTCTACAGTATGAAAGCTTCCTATAAAAGAGTCAAAACCAAGCTCATTAACCCTGTGAAACCAGGTGTTCAGACTTTCTGAAGAATATAAATCAAATTACATTTTTAAACCCTATCTATAGGCTCCATGATCTCTTCTGCACTTCTCATTTTAGTGTCCTCTAATTATGACTTAGAAAAAAAAAGGTGAGGAAGGGGGCAAAAAGGATTTAAGGGAAACATTTAATGCATTTATAACTGAAAACATGTAAAAATAACTTTGCAATGCAAGACACCTTGCTCCAAATATTACTCATTTTATTACAAGACAAATCAATACAGTCTCCAGATAGGTTAAAAATACAGGGAAAAAATAAAACTAAAAAACAAAAAAAACCATCAAAAATCATGATACAAAATCAGACCAAAAAAACCCCCAAATTAAGATATACCATTTAAGAATAGAGAATTTTTTATTATGAAATACAACACACAGAATTAGCTTTTCAATGAGTTACCAGGTATTAAAACAGAAAAGGTTGTTCAGAACCAAAGAAATAAGCAGATGCTGTTGGAAGCAATTAGAAGAAAATTTAGTGTACATGAAAATATACATGCATGATGGAATGAAATTAAAAGTGTAAAATTTTCTCTTAACAGATGGAGATATGAAAATGTCTTTTTTATTTTTCCCCTTATTTAAATCAGAAGCGTCTCCACAAGCAAATAAGAAAATAGAATAGTTGCTTCTTTATATTCCATAAATAAACAGCTTACACAATGTCAAGTCTGCCAACTTTTTTACATGGTAGTTATCAAAATATATCAACTTACAGAGGACAGCCACAGCTCCAGATTCAAACATGAGACATTCTTCTCTGTTTCTGGCTTCCACTATCACACTGAATGGAAGTGGATCCAGCTTGTGATAGATGCGGTATCCTTTACTGAAAGCCATTTTGCCTTTACCAGAGGCAGTCCTGTCCAACACAAGATGATGTTAGTGAAACCTTCCTGTACTTCCAGATACCTTCTGCAAAGCAGGTCTGACTTGCATCCTTTCCTAGAGATTTTGTATGTTTAACAAAAACAAGCAAACAACTACAACTGCAAAAAAAAAAACCTGCTGGCTCTTTCTACCTCATGAGACTTATTTTATTTCATGTTCCAAAACAAACATGGGGACTATCTAAAGACACCACAGCAATGTTTCAAAATAACAATTACCCAGAGAAACATCTTTCAAAATCAAGGATTTATTTAAAAGCTTCAGAGACAATGAGAACTTATTTCACAGCACTTACTAAACAGGATTTCTTCTTAGGGAAAAAAAAAAAAAAAAGAAAAAAAGAATGAAAATAATGTTTGCTGGCCACTACAAATACGTAAGAGTGGCAAATATCTTAATCATAAACTAATGCCAAATGCCAAGGACCAGAAGCCCGAGCAGGCTTCAATTTTCAGATCTACTTTACTGATTCTGACCTTGTAGAAAAGGACAGTATACCTTCGACACTAAAGCTGTTAAGACATTTTAAAATATCATACAAAACCGTTAACCTATTTTGGCATTCTTTTTAAAAATGAAACCAGGAAACCAGGTTTTTGTTTGGATTTAAACCCTCCCCTGCAGTGGTTGATGACTGAAACATTGCAGTGCTGTGCTAGTGAAACTGCCTGTAAGCCCCAGAGGTAAGATCTTCCTTTAAAACAATTTAAAAAACCCCAAGCAATAAGGAACTATAAACAAACCTGTGAGTAGCCAAATTTTAAGAGTTTAAGCTTAGGAAACATACAGCGAGAGAAGATTCTTCTTGAAAAGCCAGAGCAGGGGTTTCTGCCCTCTCCCTTCCTTTCAGCTCAGTCTGTAACCTCCAGGGCGGACGCGGACCTTACGCCGCCGGTCCCAGACACGCTGGCCCCCGCCCTCCAGCGCAGCCCCTTGCAGGCGCAGCACCACCGTGAGGGGGTAGCACCGCCGGACCGGCTCTTCACTCGAAACCCCCCTCCCTTGCTGGGCAGGACGAAAGGGGCCACCACACAGCCGCGAGTCTCTCACCGCCCTGCTGAGGGGCAGCGCCGCAGCCGGCACCGGGCCAGCAGATCCCCGCCCCACTACCACCTGCCGCCCAGGGCAGGCGCGCACCGCCGGGAGCAGCATCCTGGTGCCGCCAGCACCCACGACGACGCTAACAGAGCCTCCTCCATCTTGTCTGGCGCCAGCGGCGCCCCCACGGCCCGAGCCCCGCAACGGCGACAGCCGGGCCGCTGCCACCGTACGCTGACAGGCGCCGCCGCGCGCCCGCCACCCCACCGCTCCTCAGCCTCCCCTCACCCCCTCTCAGCCGCAGCGATACCAACGCCTCCCTCACCGGCCGCGCCACCTGCCGCCGACAGCCTCCCGCTCCGCTCCGTGCCGCGGGAGCCGGCGAGCACTCACTTCCGCTCCGGACCCGCCGTCCCTTCCGCATTGCGCCTCCCGCCACCGGAAGTCGGTAGAGGGCGTGCGGAGACGGCGGCGCCGGAGGTTGGGGGGAGATGGGGCAAGGGGCGCGAGTCGGGTATGAGGTGGGGCGCGAGGGCGGTCATTAAGCGGTTGCTGTGAGGGGGACGCTGGCCCGCTGGAGCAGCGGCCTCGGCCTGGCTCGGGCTTTGGCAGACCCGGGTTCCCGGGAGCGGCATTCCTCGTGTAGGTCCTGTGAGGGGCACGTTGAACCGGAGCATTGAGCCTTGGGTAATCCCTGCTGTCAGGGTGGAGTTCAGCGTGGGAAACCCTGACCCTTCACGGAAGGGTAGGAAAAGAACCCTCGGGAGAACCTGTGCTTTTGCGCAGTGTCATGGCAGTGCCGGGGTAACAGCTTCAGAGTTGCCAAATGTGCTACAGATGCTCGGTCAGGCTCTGTTAGAACAGTCCCCGTTGTGTATTTATTACAGGTGCAGCAGGGACAGCAAACTTGGGGTTGGGCTCACAAGGAGTAATGCGAACTGAAGCCCTCACTGGGCAGAATGTGCAGTGGGAATAGAACCCGTGTGTGCAGGTGGTCGCCGAGTGCCTCGGGTTATGTGGGAGCACTGAGTCGTCGCTAACGCCTGCCTCTGCTTAACGGGCTTCCAAAGTTTTAGGGGCGGACCGTCAGCGTTTGTTTGGAAATTTCCATTCAGCCTGTGCAGGCTGCAAGTGGAGGAGGAGAGTACAGTTTCGCAGGAGCTTTACTACTTTGTGTTGGTGATACATTACAGGCTGCTGAGGAGACAACGGAAGGCAGATTTGAGAGCTACATGTTAAAGTCAAGGGAGAAGTGGCTCTTGCTTCACTTCAGATAGTGCTGGGGCCAGGGTGGCAGCTGGAGTGGAGGGCTGAAGTAGAAAGAACAAAATCTGAAATACTGTGGAGAGACTCTCTTCACTGAGACTGTAATTGGAACTAAAAAATATGCATGAGGGCAAGTGTGAGAAGTATAGCTACCTCCTGAGGCAAGAGCTGGGCTGCTTTTCATTTCAGATTGTAGCATTTCTTTCTGCTACATTCTCCTCTGAGATCAATTCCCATTGCCGAGTGTAAAAATTAAAAACAAGAAGACCTTTTCTGTTTCTTATAAAATTCATATTGAAGCACAAAAAGTTATATTTGATATATATTCCCTGAATGGCTCTGGTCTATTCTAAAGAAACAGTAGATTGGATACATAATCTTTTGATATTTAAATATGGTCTTATCCCACCTATCTACCATAGGCTAAGTACCAACTGAAGGGAATACACTGATGGGAGAGAACACAGAGCAAATCTTTGTGAGGTAAAATACAGTGTAAGTGATCTTTATAGAGTTTAACTGGCCAGTTTCCTGCATGCATTATGATGACTCTAGTGAAAATGTTCTATAGATAATAAATGTATGATACTTAAAAACACTATTTAAGTTTCATGGGGTTTGAAATTACTAGAATGGATAATTACTAACAGTTTTTTACAGCTTATGCTGTTTCTTACTTGCTCATGGTAGATGCTCACATGTAAATGAACTACCTTTAGCACAGCATCAAAAAGAAACTCATGAAACTTTACTCTTGAGAATGTAAAAATAAAAGAATGACAACATGGATGCTGTGGAAGCAAAGCAAGTGTGTCCTGCTTTTATCGATGCTTAAAGATCACTAGCAGGGACAGCAATTTAAAGGTGGTTTTACAAGACACACCCAAGGCTAAAATTATGATACACACTTGTAGTGAAAAACAAATGATGTGTAAGTTTATTCACATTTTTTTTCAGCAGATAAAATAGATTAAGGTGGCGTGTGACTGTTTTATTATGAAATATATTTTGCCTCCAAGTAATATTTTTTTTTTTCTGGTAGCTAATCATTATTATGGAGTTGAAAATGGACTACTCCATTATTTTGCTAGTGACTTTCAAAATGTCAGAGAAGTGCATCAATTGAAAATATAATAATGGAATCACAGAATTGTTTGGGTTGGAAGGGACCTGAAAGCTTATCTAATTCCAATCCCCTGCCATGGGGGTTGGACCAGGTGGCTCAAAGCCACATCCAACCTGACCTTGAACACTGCCAGGGATGAGGCAGCAACAGCTTCTCTGGCCAACCTGTGCCAGTGTCTTACCACCACTCACAATAAAGAATTTCTTCTTAATGTCTAATTTTAATCTACCCTCTTTCAGTTTAAAGCCATTCCCCCTTATCCTGTCCCTACCTGCCCTTGTAAAAAGTCCCTCTCCAGATTCCATGTAGGCCCCCTTAAGGTACTGGAAGACTGCTATAAGTTCTCCCTAGAGCCTTCTCCAGGCTGAACAAGTCCAGCTTCTCAGCCTTTCTTCACAGGAGAGATGATCCAGCCTTCCCAAATGAGAAGCCCTCCTCTAGACTGTGTCCTCTCTGTGGGGACCCCAGAGCTGAACACAGTACTCCAGATGAGGTGTCGTGGAGTGGAGTGAATCAGACAGGGAGAATCACCTCCCTCCACCTCCTGGCCATGGTTCTTGTTACACAGCCCCCAGATACAACAGGCTATCTGGGCTGCAAGCACGCATTGCAGGCTCATGTCCAAGTCTTCATTCACCAGTATCAGTTTACATCAGCTGAGAATGTGAAAAATGTATTGCTATCAAATAGTGGGAGCTTTGAGAAAGCTATTATTAACTTCAGAAAATGCTGCTGTTTAGAAGGTAGTGGAAAATGAGAATATTTGATTCTAATAAATGGCCAATGTAATACACTGCATAACAGCAAATTACAAACAAAGCTTATTTTTTCTTCAATTTTGTGTAATAAAAACAACTGCCAACTGAATTTCAGAATCTCACCAATCTTAAATATATGGAAATGTTGAGACATACTTCTGTAACTGGACCTCAGGAAGCAGGGAAGAGGTAGAGAAGTTGGGAATGAAAGAGTCAAGTTTAGCCTGGGATAAAGGGGTGGGAAGGAAAGATGTGTTAATTGTTTCCCGACACCCAGATCTATTTTTATTTCCAATAAGTTAATTCCCTAAGTCAAGTCTGTTTCCCATGATGTTAATTGTTAAGTGATCTTTATTTTGATCCATGGGCTTTTTCAAACTCTTTTCTCACACTGTGCTGTTGAGGAGGGGAGTGAGAGAGTATCTGGGGGGGCATCTGACTGCAGCCTATTCCACTGGGCTTCTGAGCAGAGTCTGTTTAAAACATCCTGCTGAATGTTTTCTGTTAGCTAGGTATCACAAAAGTCTTAAGACAGTAAACAGACAGTACTCAGGAACTTGCATGAAATCTAGGGCATAAAATTTGCACTTAAGCATGTAAGAAAAATACTACACCAAATCTTGGAGATTTGTGCTGTGCTCTTGGAGATCTGTGCTTTGCTCCAGGTCTCTGCTCTGTGGAAAGATGTAACTATGCACATAAAGCATGAAAGTAACGTAAGTGGAGTCAGTGGGGCAGTTCATGTATTTAAACAAAACCACACACTTAAGTCATCATTTGGAGCACAGCTTTAAATTGCAGACCCTTATTTATAAGGTTGGTCTGCATGCAGTTATTTTATCCGCATTCATTTATTTCTGCATATTTAGGGCAAGAGTTTTACTTCCGTACAGAAATCAAGTACTCTTGGACAAACCATCCTATATTATTTCACAGTGCAGACAGACTAATTCAACTAACAATTGTAAGGCCACCAAAGTTTTATGTATGGAGTACCACACGCGGGACAAAACCACTTAACTCTGATCCATCAGAGCTGGTTGTGTGCAAGTTCCTCAAAAAACCACATCCATGCTCCTTCCTTGCAGCAACCATTTTTGAAGCCTCCTCAGAGTTCTTTTTTTTATACATGCCACTGCTAACTCCTGCAGGAATGCTTTGCTTCTGCCTTCACAAGTAAAGCTGACTGGATGGGTCACAGATGGTGGTGTTTCCTTGTGGAGCACTAATCATAGGACATTTAATTTTCACTAGGTAACTAATAAAACTAAGGTGACAGGGGTACTGCTTTTAAGAACCACCATACGTAAGAGGACAGGTCAGCCTGTTAAAACAAACTTCACCAAGTTATGGTACCAACGCTGTATACACTGCGGCAAAACTGCAGGTGCATATCTCCTCCATCAGTGGATATATATTTAGGGTTCTTTCAAAAAAAAAAAAAAAGGCCTTTTTTGAAGAGTTAATTGGAGAGAACTGAAAGCAGAACCACTGATTAGCAAACTTTTGCAAAAACAAGATGTATGCGAAAGGAGGAGAAAGAGGAATCATGCATCTCCCTGAATCTGCACAATTTTCCCTCCAACTTCTCCATTTCACATTTCAGATTTCATTTTTTTTTCCTTTATAGTAAAGGACAAGGTTTTCCCATTGCTTCTAGCAACCTTTAGGGAAAAGGTAATTCTGTAATAAGTGTAGTAATACATAACTCTATGATAAAATAATTGTAATAATTAGCTGTAATAATTCTGCAATAATTATCCTGTACATAAAAATGTCAATGACTGGCAGTTTTGTATGCAACTTTGTTTTACATCTTCCCTTTTCTGAAGCAATGCTAACTACTAAAGGGGTTATTAGACTTTCTCAAGAGTCCCTGAAGAGTTCTGAGCAGAAATAAGATTGCCATGTCACTTAATGTGTTAGTACCTTCTCACATGGGGTTTCATCATCATCTAGGGCATTGGTCTCTTAACATGTTATAATCATTTGTTAATTTTGATAGTGAACAGTGAGATACACGTTGCAAACTGGAAGAATAACATTAAAGCAGTTGTCCTCAGATTACGCCTCAATCAAGCAGCTATGTCACATGTTTAAAGAACATTACCCAAAGCATGACCAATTTGCTACTAGCATTTAATTTTCATCAATAAGTGAGATACACGTGAAGTGATATAAGTGAAAGTGGTTACTTTGTTTATAAATAAAATTGGGTAACATTATTTACATAACACCTTTATGTGCCTGCACATTTTTAACTATTTATACATGGGAAAGGCACTGCATGGCCCAAAATGATACATTAGATTACTTATCACCCACAAGTATACTTTGCTGCAACTTTCTTCATGTTGCTGTTCTCCAAATGTGACATTATTTGGGCATAGGAAGGTGCTCATGCCTCAAGCATGAGAAGCTTAGACACCAGAGCCATGCAGTGTCATTGTAGAAGAGAGAGGACAGACTCAGTGTAATATGAATAACCGGTCTTCAGCAGCAGTTAATTAGGAAAATGACTACAGGCTATCTTGAAAAAAGATTCTCTGTAGCTATAATTTGTAAGGAGGTTACAAGGAAAATACACTCTTCATTCCCTCCCCTGCAGTCCTAGTCACAATCCAAAGTGGAGCAAAATACCTGTATTTTTAATAATAAATATATAGTTTTGCTGCTCTGCTAGTCTGGACCCCCATTAGTAGTGTGCACATTTACTGAAATGGCAAATGCAGTCAAAAACCTGCACCTACGTCTTATGGTTAGTTATCTGCATCAAAAGGAGCGTGACCAGCAGGTCGAAGGTGGTGATCCTGCCCCTCTACTCTGCTCTCATGAGACCTCACTTGGAGTATTGTGTGCAGTTCTGGTGTCCTCAACATAAAAAGGACATGAAGCTGTTGGAGCAAGTCCAGAGGAGGGCCATGAGGATGATCAGGGGACTGGAGCACCTCCCATATGAAGACAGGCTGAGAAAGTTGGGGCTGTTCAGCCTGGAGAAGAGAAGGCTGCGTGGAGACCTCATAGCAGCCTTCCAGCATCTGAAGGGGGCCTATAAAGGATGTTGGGAAGGGACTCTTCATTAGGGACTGTAGTGACAGGACAAGGGGTAATGGGTTAAAACTTAAAACAGGGGAAGTTTAGATTGGATATAAGGAGGAAATTCTTTACTGTGAGGGTGGTGAGGCACTGGAGTGGGCTGCCCAAGGAAGTTGTGAATGCTCCATCCCTGGCGGTGTTCAAGGCTGGGTTGGACAGAGCCTTGGGTGACATGGTTTAGTGTGAGGTGTTCCTGCCCATGGCAGGGGGGCTAGAACTTGATGATCTTAAGGTCCTTTCCAACCCTAACTTAACTGTTCTATGATTCTATATACTATTAGAAGAAAAGCAAAGTTTGAGATGATGGCAGATGGTTCAAACCTGGACAACAGTCAGAGAAAGAGTGAAAAAAATACTTGTTACAAGCTTTCTTCCCAGCGTGAATAAACATCCCAGAGTGAATAAACATGATTTCCAGTCCAAAGCCAGTTATAGACCGGTTAGGGTTGCTTTTGTTCACTCCAAAACCCCACCAAGGACAATTTTTCTCTCTGACATACTGAAATGAAGTCAGCCAGTGCACATATAATTTCCTTTCTCACCTTCCCAAAGGAATAAAGCTTACCAAGTTGCACTGCAACAGCTCCTTGACAGATGAGTTTATTGAAACAATTTTTTGAAAGCACGTATTTCTGAATGTACTCCATCAATCCCAACAGTTCAGAAAAACAATTGCTCAGTGTCAAAATGAAGTCTGCATGTTACAGATTGTACATTAATATACACATTTATACCACATGAGTTTGAAATACGATGATTTCTTATGTTATTCAGTATGCCAATTTATTGCTACAGTTCCCTGAAAGAGTAGGGCACACCTGGAAATAGCTCTTAATCCAAGGCTATTACAGTTATTCCCATGCCTTGGATCCCAACAATGTTCGATATAAATCATGAGATTTTAAAAGTGTTTTCTTTTTAATTTACATTCAAATTAAATGCCTTTTTTTTTTTTTTTTTTAAGTCTATTCTTAGGTGGTATTTGGTGGGAAGCGTAGCATTAGATTATTTACTATAAATATTTCAAATCATGGGATATAAAATTTTCTTCACCTTCATTTTGCTTGGTATCTTTAGCCATACTGATTAGAAAAAAACCCAGGTTCCATGTATGAAGCTACAAAAACCAACCAAACCCCCCCAAACAAACACCCTCCACTCCAAAAAACCCAATCCCCAAAACCCAAAAGACAAAAAATGTGAATTTAACCAACTTGCACAAGAAACAAGTGGCCAGAGTTCATGGGTAAACTAATATTCCTAAAAAATGAAAAATGAGGCTTAGGAAGTGCTGTCATATATACTTCTGCAATAATCACAAGTATAATACAACAATCTCTTTGTATGCCTCTAGTAAAAAATAATTAAGCTGTGATTGGGATTTCCTTCCTTGTTTTTGGTTCCAAGAACACTCTTACCTGTTCCAAAGTCTGAATGCGAATGATTTTTTGGCTATTCCAATTTGAGTGCAGCACAGCTGCTTTTTAAAGGTCAAGTTCCATCTGAAAGTGTCTCTACTATTTAGTTCAAATGATTTTCACATATTGGAATGTTTTGCCAGCCCTTTTGACCAATAATATGATCACTTTATTGTCAAAATAAGTAATTTTGAGCAAATGAAAAGCTTATTCCAACAGTACAAGATCTCTATATCCAGTGTGAAAGCAATGTGGTGGTATAAATATATGCATACATTGTATTACACATAATATAATATACACATTCCAGTTAACCATGGAACAATTACCAAGAGCAGATGACTACTAATCATGGGTACAAAGTATTTTTGTAAGCAAGATTTTGAGAAACTTTAAGGAAAAATTTGATTTCTGGAAAGATGACAATCTTGGGATTCCATTTTTGTTTTCAAAGAAGTAATTTTTTTTTATTTTTTTTGAAGGATGCTGTATATAAGAATGCACTTTGTATTAAAACAAAGATCAATACTTTACAGTTTAAGAAACTTTACATATGTACATAAATTACACATCAGGAATGGTTTTAAAGCTCAAAATGAGTTGTCAGAAAAGTCTATTTTCCTTCTATTAAAATCTTTAACTCTTTTATGTTGTGATCATTTGCAACTGTCACAGCATGATCCAGTGCTCGGATACTTGCTAGAAGCTTTATGATCTGCTTTATGTGCTCCCTAAAAAAGGGGAAGGAGAAATCAGTACAGGAATGGAACAATCATGTACAAGTAGTAATATTTCAGCAGAAGACTACATTATGAATCCATACAGCAAATCAGTTTCAGATAACTTCACATCATCCTCTGCCCCACTTGCTTAGTCTGATAAAATCAGCTGGGTATCAGCTTTGCACTGAGATTGGAAAATGTATTTTGGGAGTAGGAATTAATCATACAATATGGTTTAATATGAGGTGCAGTATCATCTTAAGAGAAAGTCTTGGATTACTTGCGGTACTGTGCAGTGAGTCACAGCTCCCTTGATAAATGCTTCAGCCAAAAAAGAAAACAAAATCAACGCAGCAAGTATGCTTTAATGCATGTCTTAAAAGGGTTGCATTACAATTCAGGTCAATCTAGGAAGCTTAAGAGTGAACTAACTGTCAGGAGGACTGTACTTCTTCAGCTGTCGAGAACAATTTTGGTACCTTGCTTTGAGGGTGTACATGAAATTTAGACTGGTCTCAGTAAAAACAACAGAAGTAAATCAATCGTAAAAATTAATTTACCTGATCTGTGAAAAAGCTACCTGTGTTTTCCAAACATTGGATAAGATACATTTCCCTCTTGGCAGAAATGAATGCCTTTGTAGTTCAAACAACTGTACTACTAGGATTTATAAAAATGTAAGACATTCTTCACTTATAGAAAGTAGTATTCCTGCTGCAGACTTATTTCCTCTGCTTAATGGAGCAATGGCAATAGATTTGTTAAATGCCAGGAAAAAAGTAGGAGGACATAAGACAGAAATTATAGTAGAATTCACTAGAAAAAAAATTATTAATTGGATGTTTCCCTTCCAATGCAGAAGTTTTACCAAGTTATCATTCCAGCTGGTAAAGAAAGCTCTTTCAAATTTAGGAACAGTCTAACAAAAAAGCGGAAGTTTTAATCTCCACTGGATTCTCTCTCAACTCCTTCATTTCAATTCCAGTATCATGCTAGGCAGGGGATTTTGGTTTTAGAAATGAAGAAGTAGCAAGTCGTTTTAGAATTTGAATAATGGGGAAAATTAAATTGGTATGTGATACTACTGTAGTACTTTGGACACAAAAGTTCTGAGGCATAACCTGAGAGCAGATAAAAAACAACCCAGCGTGGCACAAAGCTCAGTGTTCTCTGAAAACGGGATGATTCATATGCCACAGCCAAAAGTGGCTCTGAAAAGTGTCTAATAACCAACATCGCAACTGGAAAAAAAATTGACACCAGAAAAAAGAACAACCCAACCCTCTTAACCAAGATTTCCCTGCTACGGTTTAAGGGGAATTTCCGTCTCTATGATTCAGTGCTGCGCGTAAGATCAAAAAGCGAAAAAGATCTAATCCCCTGGAGAGCCTCAATAATTGAAGAGTAATTCAACAATGGCTCAAGCAAGTTCAACTATCAAGAATGATTAATGCAGGTAGCAAGGGGGTTTGTCTTTCCAAGTTTCAGGTTTGCTGGAACAACAAAACTACTGGCCTTGAAACCTCTGCTTTCCCTGCCACAGCACAGGAATAAACAACTTTCCAGTCTTGTCATAGTCCTGCATATCACTGCAATAACTTGCTTTTTAAGTTTGAGTGCAGAACAATACACCCATAGCATTTCAGGTTACTTGGCCAGCAGAAACATTTATGGATCTAATCCAAACTTTTAATTATGCTGGTTATCAGGTATCAGTAAAATGACCCTTAGATGCAGGTGAAAACAGGTTCATCCAGCTGGCTGCGTAAATAAAGTCAGAACTTTTGTACTGTATACAAAAGCACACTTCGTAATTTAGAAGCCATTATGCAGGAATTGGCAACGGGCTCACAAGGTGGAACAACCCAAAACCAGTAGCTACAAAATTTGCCAGAATCAGTGACACTAAGCAACAGTCAAAACATACTATGGATGTTTCAAGATTCCAGCAGCTGTAGTTTTACACCTTAAAATCTCCCTATCTCCGATACCATAACGATTCTTAGGTTTGAATTCAAAGAAGTTTCAAAAGACATGCAGCACTATAAAGATATTTACCCACTATAAAGATATTTGCCCATGTTTGAGTGCGTCAGCAAAATAACACAAAGCACAAGAATTGCAACTGCATTAACTCAAAGAAAGTTACCTCGCATTTCTTTTCTCCACGTCAGAACAACCAATACTGTTTCTATAAATTGTATCAGCCAGATGAACAAGGTATCTACAGAAGTTTTCTAGCTGAGAAATAGTTTTGTCTCCTTTTAGATTAGTGAACCACTGTTTAGGAAAGCAGGCAATTACCTAGACATAACAGGAAAAAGAACATTAAACACAATGTAACAGAACTTTAAAAGCCATCTAACATTATTTCTGAAGCCTGCCAGGTAACACTGCAGTGACAAGGCCTGAGTGAAACACTGAGAAACCTACCAAAAAGATCCAAAAACCCCAAATTCAAGCAGTAAAACACTGCAATGGATGCTATACCTGAACTATCTACAAGTATGAGGCAGAGAAAGTTCTTTCTTTTGTGTATTAAAAAAAAAAAAAATTTCTATTTTTCACTAACATTTCAACTTTGGAATGTGAAAGCCAAGACTTCATAGGTAACCTAAAGTTTTAACTACATTTTTCCTTCAGTTGAAATATGAATTACAAGTCATTTTAAACACCGTTTGATTTTACTTACACTTTGAGCTTTCTTAATGCTGTCCTCTCCATATTCAGAGTTTTGAAAAGCCATTAGTATATATCGATTTAGCAGACCATCTATTGACAGTTCCTGAAGAGTTTTGTTTGAAAGGATTCCATACCACTGGAGAAAGTTTCCTAATAACTGAAAATACAACACAGGGAAAATAAGTATTTACAAATATACTGAAATGTTGATCAAACACTCTAGAGCTTTTTCAAATGCAACAGCATGGCTAAGGTAATGTGGGTTCTTCACAGTGGAAATGTGCCTTCTTTTAGCTTCAAAACTATTCAGAATCCATAAAGTACCAGCCTAGAGTGTTGTGAATTCTCATACAACCACCACCACCATCTCAACTTTGCTCATGTTTTGCACAAGAAATCGTAAAATAAAGATTAAAGTTTTAAGCCATCTTGTTCTTAAAACCTGGCATCGATGGCAAGCCAAGTGATGCCTAGCATATGCCATATGGGGGCAAATTCAGAGCCACCTTCTCAACAAAAAGCCCCATCATACCCTTACTTCCAAGGCACAAGTGACACAAAGTGTCACCAGCGATGCTGGCTAAGCCAGCTGGTACAGCTGTTATTCCCCACTGGCATGTGGCCTGTGAAGAATTGCTGCTATCCTCATACAAATGAGCCCAGCCAGGAGTGTAGAGCTGAGGCACATCATCAGGAAATGGTAAATAAGCACTTGCCTCCAGCTTCTATTTCTGCTCATCGTTGATCCTGTAACTGATTTGCTAGTGCAAGACAGCTGTATTTTTAATGCTTCCCTAAAGTAGAAGTATTTGTGCTGTTACCACTGTTTTAAGCGCCCTGGCTCCCATAGATACTGCCAGAGGCAGACAATCTCACCCTTAAAAGACACACGAGCCCTAAACAAGCAGTCTGTTTTAACAACAGCATTTTAATAAATGAACCTTGCACATTTTTTTTCTAAGCAGCATTTATGAAGTTGACTTTTATTTCAAAGTGTAAGAATTCAGTGCCAAATATTTTAAGTAAATGAAGTGACTGGAAGCTTATTAGGAATACAGTCTCCCTCACTGCTGCAATTTTAATAGAAAATTCCAGATAAGATTTCTGTTTGCATGATCACGGAGATCAGCAGCTCAATCACTATGGGTCTCTGCCCCAGCATGGGGGTTGGAACTAGATGATCTTTAGAGGTCCCTTCCAACCCAAACTATTCTGTGATTCTATGACTCATACTTTACTTTCCTGTGTAGTTGGGAGTTAATTTTCTTCACAGCCTTTTACTGGAAATAAAGTACAACAGTCACAGATTCTTACAGACCTTTGCAAACTCTGTATTGCATGTTCCACACACAGAGACTTTTTCTTTCTCACTCTTCAGTGTTTCAATTAAACTCAAGATTACAAATGCTCTTATACTTTACAAATAGCAGTGAGCTTTTGAAAAGGAGCCAAGTTATTTTCATGGAGATTCTCAGACTATATGTAAAAAAACCCCAATCCAAACCACGCTCTCTCGTTCCAACGTAAGTGAAATAAAAGCGACATATTTTATTCTGACAATGACATTAAGCCCAATGACATTAAAAAAAATATAGGTTGAGTATGCTAAATAAACCCACAACATACAAGTTAAAATGATGGCACTTTCACTGGCAACCTTTTGAAGAGGGCACAGTGCATTATCAAAGACTAAGAACTCTAATTTAGAGTTCTTTCAAATGTAGTTAAAGCAATTTCCATCTACCATTTTCCACAGATTTGAAGGGGATTTCATTGCTACACTGTCTAGATGAAAGATTTACCAGATGTATTTACTGACTTACCTTAACAGAGGACCAAAACTGACGTTGGAAAAACAAATATGGACCAGAGTTCTTGTTTTCTAAGATGCTGGAAAGTAAGAGATTTCTTTAATGAATAACCAAGATCACCTCTGTCTGGAGTTTGCTGGCTTCCTCCTACCCACACACAGTTCATCTCTGTAAATATTCCCTTCCATCCTGTTCGTCTTTGCTAAATCCTCACAGTATGATAACGAAATATCTCCTGTATCCAGCCAGTGAACCATACTGGGGAAAAAACCCCTGTTAACTATGGACAGAAGACACCAACTTGCAAATAAAGGTCTAACACCATAGTTGAAAGCAAACTTACTTTTTTGGATATAAGGGCATGAATACATCATCATCTAGTGTTCTCCTCATTCTTAGCAACAATGCCTTTAAAAGCATCTGAAACAGATAATTTCATTTTTTAAAGTGTCCAATGCACTGCTTAGTAGTTAACCACTTAAACTGATTTTCAAAGCAACAAAGAAAATTTATGACTCTAACAGTAGAAAGTATACATACTTAAGCACATTATATATAGAAAATCTTAGAGAAACCTGTAGTAATTAACAGAGGCAATTTTGAAATTTGACACTTTCAATAAAAACTGAAGGCAATGGAACTACTTTATAGTTAAGCCTGATCATACAGCCTCTGGGAAGTCAAGGCTTTTGTAATTTTTAATCTTCTAACTTCTCCATACACATGCACTTTGGCCTACCTACACTATTCTAAAAGCAATGCATACACTGCATCAGCTATGGCACCTGAACTCATGACATCAATTCTTGCATTCACAGAAGGTAAGTAAAGCAATCAAATTTCAAAGCAATACATTTGAAAAGGTTACAAAGATTTTTTAAAAGAGAAAAGCCTGACTATTTGTAGATGGCCCTAAAACCAAAACTACAGATCAACAAGTCTTAGTACATTTGATATCTCTTTTTATCTCTAGAATCTATTTTGGGGAGACCTCCCCAAGTTCCTCCTCCTAATTTATCACCACTTGACTCTCCATGACAAGGCTGCAGAGCATTAAATAATTGCAAAAGTCTTTCTTGCTCCTCACTAAGCATGCTGTGTTCTCCAATACAGTGTAGAAAGAATATATCCAAATTTCTTAACTTATGCAAGATACTTAAGAAAAAAACAACTTACTTGTGTATTTTTGTTTTCTGCGTTCACCACTGAAGGATATCCATCTACTAGCTTCTGTACAATTGCTACCATTCTGGACGTTTGTGTTGTAGAGAAAGGATCCCATATATTTTCAGAAATCACTGTAAGAGATTAAAGAATTACTCCTCTTCGCAAATGCTCAAATACAAGTACCAACAACAGCCAGGCAATAATTTACAAAAGAGTAAGACCCAAAAGCACAAACATCAGCTTCCACCCCCCCCCATTTCTCCCCGTTTTCTTTCCAAGACTATACCTGTTAATTTAGGAAGAACAACTCTCTCTACAATGGTAGGCAATAGTGAAATATCAGCATCATCTTTCACTTGTTCCTGTTCTTCACAGCCATAAAACAGCAATGATTCAAACCACAACATAGTCTCAAAATCTCGACACTTGCCCTAGTGAAAAAAGAACTGAGGTTGGATTTCTAAATAGATATCTGCAGTCAACATATTAAAGAAAAAAAGAAAAGTAAGAGTAGTATATGCACAAGTATGATACACTCACAAAACAGAACAAAGCTACTTTGGAACACTTTAGAAGGTATGCTAAGCAGGCAGGGCAAGCAGCAAGTGAGCACAACTCAAACCTGGTCCTTTTTGTTTACATGTCAGATACTCATCTGCAGTGGAAATTAAACAAAAAAAGAAATAGTGCCTCAAGACCAAACAGTCTCTTAACCTGGCTCAAGGGCGGGCAAATTACTTCATGTGCTTTGGCTCCCCTACTTCTGAAGCAATGACACTAATTCCTTAAGAAACACAGGCCAGCCTGATTCCTGAGAAGTGAAGAAAATGTTCTGTCTAGAACATGCATTTATGAGAAGCACACATCAAAGGTGTAATTTACTTTGCTCTGCAGAAGTGTGAAAGAACAATTGTATGGGTAGAAGTTGCTTGCAGAAGACCTTACCTCCAAAGGAGTCCAGATAAGCAGCTGAAGTCTGATTAAAGGGTTAAACAGCTTTGGTAAACAGAGGCCAATGTAAGCGTCCTTGTAAGAAGCAAAGTACTTTGAGCGCCAAGCTTCAAACTGTGACTTAATGCAATCAATTGAGTAAAAGCTTTCCAAAACATCTTCGAAAACTTTGCTGGATTCTTTCAATATACGATCTGGTGGGAGAGAAAAACAGTAAGAAGATGATCACCTATTCCCTGTAATACCTCTTTCAAGAGGGACTTTGATGCTCACTGGCATAAGCGAACTCCTATAAACAAAAACAAAACCCATCATGTTTAAAAGTTCTGTTACTTCTGCCTCAGGTATACAAAGTAGTAAAAACATGAGCACATTATTAGTCTCTGATATACTGTTTTATCACAGGTCTCGCTTTTAAGCGTTTCATACAATCAGTGTGTACTGGGCTGTATTCAAGTGCTGATCTAACTTCCAAGCTGGCCTCGCTCTGCATGGGAGTTTGGAACAGCTGACCTCCAGGTCCCTTCCAACCCAAATTATGCTGTGACTTTGTGCATCCAAGTGCAAGTACAGGAGGGCAACTCAGATAAGCTAACTGAATCAGCACGTCAGACTGAGAGAGCACTGGTAGACACCAAACTAAACTGCTGAACATAACATGGCTGTTAGCACTGGGCAACTATAACAATCTTTTAGCACCTTCCTTATGTTGTTTTATATTTACAATACCAGTATTCTATGCAATCCAAAACATTTTCTCCATATATTACTTTCCCTTCATCTTTTCCACTTCCCAGGGTTAGCTTCATTTTCATCAGTCATTTTTGCTGCAGCCAGTTTTAAATGTTTAGTTATACTAGTAACCTGTACACAACTAATGTAACTAGTACACATAGAGAGTAGAGACAGGCCTGAGGGAACCATAAGATTATGTCATATAAACACATTTTTCACACTGGAATCAAGAAGAGATGCTACAAATCAAGTTAGCAGGCACAGAGTGCATCCCTCTATTCCATATAGCTCACTGCTCATTCTGGACTAACATGAGAGCTACAAATGATTAAAAATAAACAATCTTTAGAAATACTATGCTTACTCAGAAACTGATGAAACTCCTACAAGAGGCTTTAGTACACATAAAAGTGCCAACCTGCAAACAGGATTCAGCCATGCTGAATTTTTAATCTAGATCATTTAACTTAGCAAACTTAATTATAGCACCTAACAACCCTGAACAGTTGCTTTGTTTATCAAAGAGCTCTCCCTGCACCCCCAGTTTTGGTAACTCAGCCAGCAACTAAAGGTGTGGAAACTGTTTGCACTTCTGAAGGATCCAACTGTTAGACAGTTCATTTAATTGCTTTTTTAATCTTTTCACACTTTGGATCTCCACAGCCTCCTACAGCAATGACTTCGGCATTTTTATTACACTCTCTGTGGGAAGTGACTTGTTTACTTTAAACCAATCCTACCAATGCATTTCATGCCCCCTAGCTCTCATACTGTGAAAAGTCAACATTGTTCTCCTAGCTGAAGATTGTAAAACTGTTTAATCCTCCCTCATACACAACATAAGCAATTCTTTATGTGTGATCCTTACTGCTCCCCTTCTCCACATTTCTTCTGATTAAATTCTCTTTAATCAGAATTGTAATTGTACTAAGGTTCAAAATAAGAAGAGAATGGGATTACTATAGTGATGCTCCACTTTCTTCACTACTGGTTTCACAGCAACCACTGGAATAGTATTTTAACTGCTGCTGTAAAAGATAAAAAAAGGTTTCTAAAGCACTGAGGTTTTCAGAATTTCACATGTAAAACAAGCAGAGGTTTGAAGAATGATAAACCATGCTACAAATTAGAAGGAAGCCAGTATCCACTTGAAGGTACAAAATCTTACTGCTTGCCAGAAAAAGAATATTTTAGTTAAAGAGAATCTCGATAAGGATGGGGTACTTTGTTAGCTGCAAGCTGCACAACAGCCTGGTGAAAAAAGACTGTTTTGGTCACATTGATGATCCAGCAAGGAACAGTTCCTAAACCTTCTCCAAAATACGGTGAAATATATGGACAGGGCTGCATTTGGATCAGTTCTTCTTTTTTTTGCCATTTTTTTTCTGTCTTTTGTTACATAAAGTTTCAGTAGCTTTTCTAACCTCGCTCCATGTTGAAGTTTGTAATATCTGTCGAAGTTTCTTCATCATCACTGGAAAGGCCTTCAAGGTGATCTGCCATCTTCCCAGTTTGCTCTCTTGCTTGTCTACGACGAGCTCTGAAAAAGATCAGCAACATAAACCAGTTATTACTGGCTTTTTTTTTACCCCCATGGAATGTACAGATCCACCTAAGCTTGTCATAGCTTTCAATGCAAGGAAACCCAGGCTAAAACCCCCTCCACTTTCACTACATTACCACATCTATGTTGCTGCCTCAAACAATGGAAGGAAGAGAAACCAGCAGAGACCAGATAGATACGGAATGGGTCTACTATGTGCTCTTTTAGTGATTTTATATCAGTATCAAGTGATGGAGCCTTGTTTTGTATACTTGCATGGTAAGCTGGGATAGGTTAGAAAATCCCTGCCCAGCTTAAGTGTTTTTTTCCCTTTGCAGGAAAGGAGCAAACGTTGCTACTTACATTAGCAAATGACATAGGACAACTGTATTCTGCAAGCAAGCAAAGACTCCTAACAGATAAGAAATCTCAGTACTTTACCTTCTGGCCTCTCTTTCTGCAGTTCGACGCTTTACTTGTTCTTGATAGATCACTCTGTCTCGTCCAAAAGATTCAAGATTTGGTGCCATCAGTGCTTTATCTGTAAAATTAGATGGATGAAAATTAAAATGCTTATCTCTGATTATATAAATGTGTTGCAGGCAGTTTCATAAGAGCCTTTTACCTACTTTAAGAGTAATTTGAAGTAGAAAGTTGAAGTTTTACAAAAAGATGCACCCAGAAGCCTGAATTCACAAGTATAGAGGTTACAAGAGGAAGTAGTGGGGTTTGGAAAAATCTCCACTTAAACATCAAACAGTTTTCACCATACCTCATTCTTGTCCCTCTCACAACACTGCCCAGCGATATAAAAGTCAACATTTAAAAGAAATTGCTTAAATTGAAAGTTCCACAACAAAAGGTGCTCCTTACATAAACATGCTCACTATGTATCTTTTGAAAAGAAAATGAACAAAAAGGCAGAAAAGAGTCACCAGAGCAGGAATATATGATATTTGAGAGTTCTATTCATTGCGGTTTTGCTTTAGACTGCCTGAAGTTTTAAATACACCAAAAGCTACAGGAAAACAAACAATCTTCCCTCCTCTAAGCTGCATTATAGGCATTCCTGATTATAGAAAACACCACCACTAACCAATGAAGCTGATCGTCAACCAGCAGCCAGACACAAAAGTATTTCCAGTTCATCCTTTTCAGGTAAATTTTAGAAGTGGGCTGAATGCTAGCCAGTGCTCAAGCCCACTCACTACAAAACAAACATCAAGATTTAAACAAAAGCCTACCCAAACTTCAGAGCAGCAAATTTAATGTTCTAACTAAAACTATTTACAAATCCGTCATTAAAAACATTAACAATAATCTAAGTAATTATTTCAAATCCATACCGGAACTACTAACAGCCTTAACATACTGACGAAGCCATCAGTTGTCCAATTTTTAAAATGTTATTCCAAGCTCAGCTGCTTGTCTTTACAGAGAAATAAAGCAAAAGTTGACAGACACACTTAAATTCACTTCTAGCCCTTTAGTGTTCTGACACTGCATGAAGCAAAGCAGATTGCCTATGTCTGCACATGCACCAAATCAATTTCTGGCATCAATTCCTAGTTTCTGTGGTAATTTCAGAGACAGAACTGAACTATTCCTAGACACAGTGAAATTCACTCTCAACTCACAGATACTAAATGAAATCTCTCTTTAAAACCCAGCCTTGACAATGACAACTATTTCCACCCCATAATTAAATTCCAGTCCAAAATAATCCATTCCAAGCTTCCTTTAGGAAACATGTTTCTAGTACATTAGGTTTCTAATTTTTACAACAGCATTTTCGTAGTGAAACTGCAAGGCTTACATGTGATGCCTACGGCTGCAAATAAAGTCCTAAAGGGAACATGTATGCTAACCACTCTGTAAAGGGATGACCAGCTCTGATGCCTTAGCACTTTATCATCCTTAGTAAGTTCTAGCTAATGGTATTATCAAAATTTCATCTCTGGGCACAATGTGACAGAATAGGAAGTGGCTTTTATTATAGGATATTATGTCAGCAATAGGACAGACAAGAAAACCATTTCTAAAACCAGAAAGCTCTCCAGAGCAGAAAGATGACTACCATTAATATGATATTTACCCATCAGGTAACATGCTGAATAAACCCTCCTACAAAGAATGTGTATTTCCATCCAAGTTAACATTTATACTTTCATAGTTTCACTTACTGAAGAGCAACCACCATCAGAAAACTCCTCATTGAGAATTCCCCGTTCACACACTCAGAATAAGAAGGTATTTTAACTGACTAATCTTAAATTGCAGGGTCATTTTGTACTAATCTGATTTTTAATAACAGCACCAGTTTCTTCCAGTTCTTTAGTTTTACCAGTTAAGTGTCTGAAATTAAATACTTCTGCTGCCTACAAATAGAGCATTAGACAGAAATCAGCTCTA
This sequence comes from Psittacula echo, assembly GCF_963264785.1. NCBI lineage: Eukaryota > Metazoa > Chordata > Aves > Psittaciformes > Psittacidae > Psittacula > Psittacula echo. Next base: position 29,809,000 of record NC_137736.1, read on the forward strand.
GCCCAGTGCTTCATGGCTTTGTACAGAGTTAACTGTAAGTGTTACAGGAAATTTATAGATGAGGTTATGAGAAAAAAGAAGTCCTGACAAAAGAGGAAAATCAGGAGTCACATGCTACCACTACTACCACTGCCACCATGCATACATTTACAGTGCTAGGAAAGAGAAAATCCAGTTAGGAGTAGAAGGAGAGGTGAAGTCAGAGTTACGAGTGGCTTTGAGTTTAGAACAAAACAGATTAGAGAACTTTTATCTAAACTTGCTTCTACCCATGTCAAGAGTAAGGATAAACATTAAGACAGTCATACTTTAAACATTTACATTTAAATTAAGCCATACTAAGTAAACAAGGTTGTTTAATGAATAATAAAAACCTTCAAGATGGACTGACTTGAATGGCTTGAAAACTCCGAAGATTCATCTTTAATATCATCTTGTCGTCTTTGGACAAGGCGGGAAGCTCGCTGTTTGTACAGCTGGTGCATTGCAGACTCAAGTTCGTTAATCAGAGGCACCTGTAAAAATACAACACACTACGTAATATCAAGTTCTTCAGGTGCTTAGTTTCTGGGGTACCGTACTATTCCAAAGCATAATGCTGTCACTGTACTTCTAGCAGCACAAACTGTTTCCTTTTACCCACTGGTATCATTTGGACCAGTAAATAGTTCAACCTGACGAAAAAGCATGCATTTAATGTTGACAGCTTTCAACCATAGCAATAGCATTCTCAAAGTAACTTCTGTTGACTGAGTGAGTCTACACAGTAAGACAACCATTTTAAAGAGTTGAAATGTTACTTCAAGCACCTCTGTCTTCTCTACCAAGCATGTTACATACTGTATTATGGTGCTTACAACTCTCAGACCTCTGTTTCTTCTCTACCTTTAAACAAGAATGCTGTAGTATTCTGCGCTTTAATGAGAAAATAACCTGACTGTATACAGTAAAAAAAACCAAAACCAACATGAATCTAACCTCCTGAAGCCAGCAGCTTTTGTTTTGCTATAACTCCTATTAGCTTATGCTGAAATACTATCATTGAAATGCAATAAACCGCTGCGTAAGCATGTTATCCTAACAGGTAAATTCAAATCAGTAGAATCATTAAAATTGTACAATTCGTGTGAGTTATGCATTAAGTATAACCTTTGAGTGATAACAGACTTAAAGTCAGACCAGACCTGACACTTTGCCTTTGTCTTCCCTGCCAAGTGGACTAAACTTCAGGAGCAACTATAACAAAAATAGATGATGTTGTAACATCTGGAAATCTCCTGACATTAAATATGTCAGATTCACTGCACACTTTTGCAAAAATTAATTTCCCGGGACACATGAGAATTAGATTATTATAAATATTCAAATGCAAAAGAGAACTTTTCACAATCTCTTTATTTGGAAAGTCATCTCCTTTTGGTATGAACACTTAAGTCCTTACCTCCGAGACATACGCTTTAGTCCACAGTCTTACAGCTTTTTAGCTCAAATACTTCATTGCTGCCTACCAGCCAGAATTAAGGTGGGGTTTTTTGCAAAACAAAAGATAAATATCAGAAATTGTTTCCTGAGGTAATTTAGAACGTGACTCAGCAGCTATTGAAGAAACTCCTCCAGTAAAATGTAAGATTATGAGATCAGAGCTACAGGGTCATTTCAGCTATCTGCAAATGACACATGCATCAGAGGAGATATCAAAAGGATGAAGTATTAGTGCTCTGTGGTATAAACTGGCCTACAGGAATTAAAATAAAAGCAACTGTGCACCAACCCAAACTACACACACCTTTTGGAGAAAATAGAGTAGAGAGCAATTGGAAGTCACAATATCCCAGCACGGGAAGTGTGTATTTGGTATTTAAGACAATTCTGAAAACAGAAATATTAAAAAACCCCAAACAACTAGTTTCACCACAGTTTACCACAAAAACTATAGATTCTTCTCTTACGAGTGTACAAGGAATTCTAACATTGACAAATTAAATGAAATTTTCACAGCATCCTTAGGAGTTTTTTCTGTAATTGCCTCAGGATTAAAAAGCCCAGCTACGTATTCAGATACATAAATCAACTCGAAACACTTCCTATTTAAAACACAAGAGACTTAGAAGCTGTTATTCTTCTATAATCAATACTGTGGTTGATGAATAACTGATAATTCACTGACTCCTATAAATCTACAGCTGTCATTTATTGTTTTATTTAGTCAATACCTTAAATTCAGTGGTTTGGGTTCTTTTTATTTCACTTTCACTGTAAACAGCATTAAGAGGAAAAGTGGAAACCTCTCTGAATGTTTAGACATCAAGCATAATTTCAACCTACAGTCTCCCCTCTCTGACATATAGTGTGTTTTGATAATCTGCTTTTGCAGGTAAAATTATTGTTCATCTAACTGTGCTGTCAAAGACACGCTCAGAACAGTTTTATCTTTCTGTATCCCTTGCATATTCCTACATTCAAAAGGTAAAGACACTGTTATCACTTTCTAGCCTTCTCAGAAAGTGTAATTTTGACAGTAATTACTTGTGAAGGAACTCATGCAAGCAGCTCCTGCTCCACTGGCTTTTATCATTTACTGGAGGGGAAAAAAATCATAAAAGATTTGACATTTCTATTGCTTGTTTCTAAAATCTGCATAATAGCTGCCTCATTATACTCTCTGCTGCACTTTACCAGTGAACAAAGTGTTTCTAACATTCAGATTCTCTTCAAAACAGTAAAACAATGTGGTTTTGCTTGGCTGGGGGTCATGAAGGGTTGAGAATGCTGAACAGGTGCAGAGAATGCTGAATAAGTGCAGAAATAAGATGGGTAGGGGGAAGAAAGTCTAATTTATAACGATGGTTTTGGTTCTCCAGAACTAATTAGACATACAAGAAAACTCTAGGGGAATGGACTCTTTCAGAGTGGACATGTATATTGTGAACCCATTAGTACTTCTTCAGCAAACCATTTTCTCATTCAGATCAGCACCAATGTGAATTTGTCTAATAACCATCCCAATAAAATCAAGAGAAAGCATCAAAAAGCATCACATTTGAAAGGATAGGGAGGGACCTAGTTCTATGCATATTTAGGGATGTGTTCATATATGTGCGCATGTACACACACATACACACACACACACAGTGTTATTACACACATGGATACACATTTTATATACTTATGTATATTACAACTACATACATTATGAATTATAAACATACATACTTTAAATATGTAGTCAGGGCCACAGGTTATACAAAAAAGCTGAAGGTAATTTACTTCTATAATTGAAGAATTTACTGTCCTGCTGCACTTCATTATTTCATTTAAATAAAACCTGATACTAATTTTACTACTCTATCCCCTCCCTCTGCCTCCTTTTTACAAAACCCTGCAGTATCCTGTGAGCTACTGGTTTTCAATTTGATAGTACTTCTGTCCTGCTGAAAGCACCAAATTCTAAACCAGCTTATCTGGCCAAAGAACTGAGGAATATGTAGGACATCACAATAAATGAAATGCTCCTAATTTTGTGACTCATTGTACATACAGGTAGTGCAGCAGCCTCCAACTGAAAACAGCAAAACACTGTGATTGCCCCTAAGAAGCATCATATAACAAAAAACACGCCTTAAAAGTTCAATGGACTGTCATGGCAAATGGGGTATGGAGAAGGTGGGAAGGGTGAGGAAAGTGTATGGGTGTAGAATCCTTAAAAGACCAACTACCCGGAAAGGCATATTGTAAGAAAACAACAAGCCTGTTTATTAAATTATCAGCAGTTAATTTGCTATAAAATGGCTGGAATTTATTTATTTACTAGTATAGCTAGGTAAGTCAGTCACATTTCTTTAAACTGAACTGAAATTGTTACACTATTACTTAGCAGTAAGTCATCCCACTTTATACGAAATCTGAAAGACTAAAAGGCTTGGTTTATACTCAGAATGGTGTCTTCAAGAAAAGATCTGAACAAAATGGCATGGACTATCAAAGAAAACTTCCAGACGTGGCTTATAGTTACTCCAAAAGAGATTTAACAAGAGGTCTTCAGAAAGCAAATGCTAAATAGAGATGCAGGTGTTTAACTTGTCTTCTGAAATACAAATTTATCTCAGAAAAGAATAGAAAAAAGTATCTTTAAGAAAGAATTCAGGCATCTGGGCAACCAACACTGACACACCTGAAAAGGAAAGTACCTTTACTACCCTTCAATAGATAATGCCAACACAGACACAGGAATACTGCTTCTTCAGTGAACAATATCTATTTTAACTAACCAAGAAGCTGGCTGAATTAACTGGTCTACTCTTCCTGGATTTGGTTCATGACGCAGCTATTCTTCAGTTTACAGGACTGAAGATGGGACTCTCCCAATACCAGTAATGCTGGACAATTCCTCTCTAGCCAATCAGCAATCAGAATGCTTTTATATTCTTCTTCTACACCTAACAAGCTAGAGAAGCAACAGCTTCCACTACTCAAGTAATTATGAGAGATAATATATTAAGAAGACACAATGCTTTTGTATTCAAGTCAGAAGACAATGAATAGCCTAGGTAGTGCTACCTGAACTTTACAGCCCCTGTGTGGAATATATATATACACATATATGTGTATACATATATAAACAAAAAGCACATATAAGTATGTATATACACACATTTTCAGGAGCTCTTGTTATACTTACAAAAGCTAATTAAAACATAATGAATAACATAAGAAAGGAAGACCAAGCTTTCAAGTTAGACATACAAAAGTATCATGCTGCATGAAAGGAGTGTATTTTTAAGTTTGAGTGTCTTCAGACAGCTACACTAGTTTTAAAACTTCTCTCCTTCAGACACAAGAGCAATACCAAATATATGAAACTGCCTGGCAGGAGGAAGTTTAATAATAACACACAAAATACAAGTCTTTGCTAGTTTCTGGAATGCTTTTATGAACACAGTAACAATGTTGCAATTCGGCCCTTACTTTTGTTAACCTGATATCCAACACAAGTAAAAAACAGCATCTTGAGTAAAGCTGAAATGCCGCAATATCTACCAAAATTCTAATGACGTATAATCTAAAACTTGTTTTATGCAATCTAAAGTCAGCAACCTCTTACACTGTGAAAGACTGGTTCCTGATAACCAGTTTGGCATGATGAAAACTTTTCAACCCTCAAATAACCAAACCTTTAGAAGAACATGTTCTCAGGGACATTTTTCGCAAACAGAAGGAGATGGTGTTTGGCATGTACTAAGAATCCCTTTTTTTTTTTTTTTTTTTTTTTTTTTTTTGAAAGAAGATGAATGTTTTTTCATCCTTACCTTTTCACTGAAACACTCAAGCAAGTCTTGGACATACCCTCGCATTTCTTGCAAAAACTTATACTGTTCACCAATACCCCCAGAAGACCCTTCTAATCTTTCAATTGCCTTGGTAGAGTCCTCTCGGCTTTGCTGGTGTTTCTCATATTGCTGCCGATTAGCTTTGTGCAATTCTTTCATAGAGTCCAACCTGAAGGGCAACGGATAAATAGCAAATTTACATCCAAAAGTCTGTATTATTTCAGACCATTGAGATATTAAACAGACAGTGCAAGTGCCAAGCCTATATATGGGAAATACTGCAAAGACATATTCCCTAACTTCCATTTGTCGCTTTCTCTCCTGTCTAAATAAACAGCAAGGCTAATAGTTCAAATTAATCTGCTAGACTATGCTGAGTGCCTTGCACTGCCCACTACCATAGCTTTTTACAGGAGTGGGTAGAATAGTACAAGGCTGGCCCAAAAGTACAACTGGGAAGGAAGGTTTGGGGCGGTGGTGGTGGGAGAACTATTGCTTACACAAAACAGACTTATTCCTCTACTAACTTGATGCACTGTCAAAGGCTGTAACGCTACAAGAGGCATACAAACCAATTTTGAAGACATGTAAAGTGCAAGTTGTTGATTATAAATGATTTCTCACTGCAACTGGGTTGTTCACTCAGTAGGACCTTTTGCGTACCTGACAAGCAGATTAGAGTGTTTAAACCAAAAAGAAAACCCCTGTATACACTAAAACTTAAACTGTCTCCTGAAGGGGAAATACTGATTCACAGTTTAAAGGAATACAACTTGACAAGCTAAACACCTCACTGGCCTTTCCATTCTTGACTATAAGCCTGTGCAGTGTCCAGAAGATGCAACTCAGACCTGTCTTCAACAAGATCAATGGCCTCATATTTAAAGCTTCACTTCCATAGAAGCAATCCAAGGAGATTTTTCGAACAAAATATCAATGTCATCTTCACTTTGAGCTTTTTTTGTTTGCCTTTTTTTTTTTTTAATGGATGTGCCAGTCAGTACTTTTCCAGCGATGAAACTCTGTGTTTGCTCACCGAGACTAAAAGACACCCGAGGAACAGAAAGCTAGGGGACAAGTCTTTGTCTAAAAAGATGGTCTGTCCTACCTGTCTTTAAGCTGTTTCTTTACCAAATCAATAGTAACAGGAGTCATCTCATTACTGGGAGTTTTGAAAGGAACTGTATTATCTGTTTTTTGAGACTTGGTTTCCGATGATCCATACGCAGTGTAAGTGTATGGAACGCCATAGGATGAACCATAAGACAGTGTCTGGTAAGTGTTCTGGTAGTACAGATTATTCACTTCAGCAGGCTGACTTGGTTGAACCTAATGAAAGAGAAAATACAATTGTACTCTATTAGATTTTTAAGAAAAGAGAAACTTCCTATTACACATAAGTTATAAAGCAAGAAATGTAGGCAGGTACATCTACAAAATTTAATTATCAAGTAGATTTAAGTGTAGAACTTCCAATAGAAACGAATTCACTCAGATACACCTTCTTAAATGGACACATTTAAGTATCTTAGTATCATCATATGAAATGACAATTTTAACCAGCCTATAACTCCAAGAATAACCAAGTGTTTGGGACTATACTTTGCTATGGCTATTTAACAGAATGACATAGGTTCAGTGTTTTCATTGTGATTTTGCTGAAATGTGGGGTGGTAGGTTTTGTGTTGTTTGTTTTAAAAGACAACTATCCTCTTATACTGAGTGGCAACTTCACTATGAGTGTGCAGGCAATATATGGTGCAACCTGCTACTAATTCCAACTCTATGCTGCAATGCAGGATACAGAAACAAAGAAACACATGCTGTTTACACAGACTCATGAACCCAATGATAAACAAGAGCAGAGGTCTCTTCAAGGAGGCATTATTCTAGCCCTGATTTAGGCTGCAAATAAATGCCTGTTAACAGCACCACAATCAGTATCTACCCAGAACAGAGAGACTAATGAAATTGATACCACTGGGTACTTAAATCTGACCTCTCGGTTATCCTTAAAGAATATCAGAAGTTACATATGAACTTCTCAGATGAAACAGCCTTCTGTAAGTTGCTCAAGCTTATAATGGATTTAGCCAACATATGCAGAAACAAACCAAAACCAGTTCACAACTGAATACGTGCCTGAGGTATGTTGATGCCTTTCCGTATCTGTTCTTGTTCCCATCTACTGAGTTCTTCATCTTGCTCCCCTGCCACCAGCGCTTCATCATCACTTCCTTCAATACCTTAATACGAGTAAAACAGACAGGTAACAAAAACCAGAAGGCAACAGTAAGGCCCATGAGTTCAAAACCTTGAGAGACCATGCTTCAGTGGGAACATCCCAGTGCATCCTCCTTTCCTCTTCACGAGGAATTAAGGACACTAGCCTGTGAATTAATGTCACAGAGGTTCCACTTAAAAAATCCAATGGGTAAATTTGCAACTAACTGCTGGTAAAATCCTCTAACGTTAAAATCCTATGTATCTCACTAATTCTTCTTTTCCAGAGTTATTTTACCTGCTTGTCAGCAAGAAGAATGCTACACCAAAGAACTTAGGTTTTTCTTTTCCAACTATATACTTTCTAAAAAACAAAGTACAGGAACAATACTGATTCTTAGTCTAAGTTTCTATCAGGTTCAGAAGAGTCGTGTGCTTGTAAGCACAGGAGCAGTTTGTGCTCGAAATTTTATACTTAAGATTCCATTATGCAGTACTTTTCCTTAGAAACAGAATATAACTCCAGATTTATGCCCATTTGAAAAACATGCTGTTCAAAAATGTTGAATGGGAGCACTTGCAGTGAAACAGTGTGAATGTTTATCAGCTGTCCTTCTTAAAAGGTTTTACCTATTTCCTCAGCAATCTTTTGCCTTTGGGATTTTTCCTTCACTGTAAAAACTATCCTCCTCTTCTCGTCATCATCTTCATCATCACTGGCATCATTTTCATCTTCTCGAACAAGGCGGCCTTTACCTGGTTCACTGTCAACGGGGGTAAAGTCTCCAAGTTCACGAGCCATTTGACGCTTTTTCCTAGCGGCATGAATAAAAGCAGCATCTGGAATTTCTCCTAGAGATAGATGTTTGCACCATTAAACAACCACTGCAACAAAAGCTTCTTATTATTCATCTCTGCCACTCTACCAAATCAACTTTACAAATGGTAAACAATGTGACAAGAACAAAAATCCATACTCACAGGAACATTTGCAAGCAACTTATAAGCTGCATATGCAAACTTTCTGAACAGAAACCCTCAAAGCTGGGATATACCCAAAAAGTCCAGCTCTGCTTCCAGCAGCTCACATGCCGTAACAGCAGGAGCTGGATGTTCCTACGGGAACATCCTACGGGAAACTATCGACTATCGCAAAGGGAGGAAGAAAATTAGGTTCTTGACTGGGTCACCTCCTGCCTTGATACCGCTCCTGACTGCTTTTATTTTGCATGAACAAAAACCATTGGCCATTTCAGCAGATGATGACAGCTCAGAGATTAAGAGAACACCAAACTGGACAAAGCTAATACGAGAGATAGTACAACTGAGGGAAAACAAGGAAAGCAGACCTAATAAAAAAATATTTGAAATCTCTAGCACAAAATTAATCCAACTTACATATATCATATAAAAAAGTCCCCCAAAATCAATTTTTTGAAACAATTTTTACCACTACTTTGATTAGGCATGCAAAACCAGTTAAATTTCAGGTTCTCTTTATACTTGAACACAAGATACTCTATTCAAGCAAGCATTATCTTTAGAGATGCAATAACGTACACATGGCACTACTTTGCAATTACCTCTAAAAGGAAAAATTATTTAGTAGTCAACTAGAAAATCCTTTTTCTCTTGAAACATGGCCAAGGCTGTGGAGAGCAGGCTACCACGAGCAAGCTAACAGTTTGTAAATCAGTTTCAAAAATACTTTCTCAGACTGATTTCTTTGGCCTCAATGCCCGACCTAGAACCTCATGAGATACCTTGCAGACCTGTAACCAATACACTCGAATTAAAGACAGAATTCTAATTGACAGCAGTTAAAATTCATGGTAAGTCACCTCTTCCAATCTAGATTTTCTTAGAGTTTGTCATCACTGAGACAAATTGCTGCATTTGACATTAAGATGAAACATTCTGTAGTAAAACATTTTCTCTTAATACGGCTTGTAAAGTTGAACAGGTTTGGAAAACAGCAGTTTCCTGAATTTCCAGATGCTTGATATACTGCTGGAAAGTATTTTGTAATCTCACAAATCAGTCTGCTGTAAAAGCTGGCTAAAGATTTTGTTAGCATATTAGACATACTACAAAACCAACCTGGGCGGAGAACATTCAGTGACGACAGAGCACTGGAAAAAGCCCCACCAGCTTTGGGTTTTTCTTCTTCCTTCTCACTTTCAACTTCCATTTCTTCTTCACCATGCTCACTGTTTGCAGTCCCATCTTCTTGACCTATATCCTTAATCTGTCCTGTCTTTTCTAGTGGTGGTTCTACTGGTAAGACAACAAAGCCCATGTTTTACTCTTCTTATAAAGATCACTCAAAAGTTAGTGTTTCGATTTTTTTTTAAGGTATAAAAGCCAAAAGTAAAAAAAAACACACAAAAAAAAAAACAAACCAAAAGAAAATGTTAGATGATAATTTCATTGTTCTAGATCTAGTAAAATATGCCTTTTTAACCCGTGATTAAGTGACTGACATCCTCTCAAAATAAAACCCGACGAAGCACACACCTCATCAACCACTAAACATTCTCTGTATTGCCAAGTATTAAAAAAAGTGAGGGAACTCAGTAATTAAGATCATACGTGCAACCTTCACACAGTCTCTTATGCATGTAATTAGAAAATGTTGCCTGTGTTACGCCAAATCTTTCCACAAGAACAGACTCATTTCAAAAGAACCCTTTCATTTTCCTCTTGGGCTGGGTGCAACATTACCCAGCATTGGGTGGGTAACATGCAGACAGAGGCAGCAGATACAAATATTAAGTAAAAAGATGCATGAGAAATCCAGGTGCACATAGCTAAGTTTTCAGACTGCTTAGAGAATCTGCATCTGCTTAGAGAATCCAGACTACTGACTCAGTAGCAGCCATGAGGTCTTTGCACTATAACCAAGCCAACTACTGAGACTGCAAGACAGACAAACAGAAAATTAGCATGCACTAGCTGTGTGCAAAATGAAGGATCTTTGTGACAGAAGCCAGAATTAAGATACAGGTTTTCACAGATCACCTGAACATTAGCCACAGAAATAATTTCTGGTTTGGCTCATGCCCCACACCACCGCATAGGCAACTTAAAGATTCCAATAAAAAATAACCAGTGGGTTTCTTAAATGCAAACAAAGCCTTTTAAAAATATTTAGGATTTTATTAAGAACTAATTTTACTAACTTAAAAACGGACAATTTTCTGCACGGGACCATGCTCAAGTCTCACATGCTTCAGCTATACCATTGCTATCATTAGATGATATGTCCCTCAGCTCATGCTCATAGCGTTGTAGGTTATTACTCTACACAAAAAAAAAACCCAACCAAAACTGTAAAAGGAATCATTACACTTTACCAATGAGCTTACAAAAAAAAAAAAAAAACCAACAGAAGTACAATGAAATTTAAATTTCAGGCTCTATTTAGAGCTCTAGAGGACTGTACATTGTTAAAAGATCCTTCTGCTCCAAAATTTTCATCCTGTCGTCTTAATCAGCAAGCCTACTCTAAGGTCCAAGTCCTCAAACAGGCAGCTGTTGAGGACTTGTTATTTACTCAATAACAAAGAACACCACCCTTGCTCACCCCAAAATCTTCCTTTTTGAGATGTGTTAAAAGGACACATCCTGGCAAATAAGCAACAGACACACTTCTACACTAATTCCTTCCTAATTCCATAGAGAGAAATTTATCTGACAAACAGAGCTGCAATACAGAAAGTACTGCAGTCTACTGGCAACTGTATAAGTAGCTGACAAGTTTCATCCTTCTACATTCATTTCCATATGAAATCTACCACCTTCAGAATAGCATTTGTAAGGTTTAAATGAACACACTTAATGCTTGCCTCAAGTCTAAATGCTAAATCCTCTAGAAAACTAACAATTCATCCTGAAAACAGGGAATATGTGTCAACAGGACTTAAACTTTTCTATTACAAAAGGTACTGAGGTACTGTTAGCTTTGCAATTACCATCTGTTGGAGAATTGACCTCTGTTCTAACTTTTGATTTTTCAAGATCTTCTTTGTATTCTTTCTTCAACTGTTTCACAATCTTTTTGCTGTAACTTGACTTCTTCACTTTAAAAACTTCTTCAGTTTCTTTAAAAGAGAAGTTGGAAAACATTACTTTAGACCTGCCAAGAAGTATACTTACCTATTAAATCTGTTAATTTTGCACCTAGAACTTAGTAAATGCCACTAACAATATCATTTAAGGTGACCTTACATTTGTACTGTTGCAATAAAACCAGTCCCATATCCTTTCATGTGGACTCATGTCTACCCCATTTTTTTTGTGGTCATTTTCATGTGTATTCATCCCACTCACAGCACAGACACAGAACATTAGGCAGAAGTTACACAACATGCGTACACACATGGCCTGCTTTTATCTAACTGTATGTAACCTTTTTAAAAAAAAAACCCAGCTGATCCTTCACTGTCACCACGCATTTGGAAGAAAACAACATGAAGCCACAACATTTTGGGTCAAGTCTTTTCACAGCCACACATACACAAATAATAAGTAAAGGAATGGCTGGTGTGTTGGTTGTACTACCAGTTCAAATGCCTGCAGCACTACAACCTACCAAAAGGCATGCAGTAAGTTTAAGAACTAAATAGCACAGGGGAGTAATAATAATAATAATAATATCAAAGTTTAACGTAGGAAACTCACAAGTGTTCGGGTGTTTTTAGATCTACAGTGTAATTCCATGTTTCTAGTATTTCTGTCAAGATTTCAAACCACCAGTCTTAAAATCAATGTCCCAATGATTACAGTACTATTCCTTCTAAAAAACTTCAAAATGCATACTACCTCTCCTGCTGACAAAAGGTGTAAGAAAAATATGTTCCTCATTTTATTCACCTCAAACTTCTGGGATGCCACAAACTCTGGAGTTTGAGGAGTGTTTTTTGATAATTTTCAATATGTAATAGCTATTATTATAATCAGACTGAGTGTGAACAGACCAATTCATGAGTATGGTACCTGCTGGAACCCAGCAGAATTATTAGCTAAAGCACTGTAGAAATACAATTATGTTATTTTTACAAAAGCTTTGGTCCAGAAACTGCTCAGCCACTTTTTCCACCACTTGTGAAGGTTAACCTAATAAAACCTCGCTGGTGGCTCCACAAACTAACCGCAAAAAAACACCGGTGGCTTCACATGAAGTTTGCTAGGACAACAGGCAGTCCAGCCTGTGAACACCAACATATCAGATGGAAACAAACTCGACACCAAGCTGCTAGAAGGATGCCCCAACCAGGACTGCAGGTTCTGCGGCGGGCAGGGAGGGCTGCACGAGCGCTGGGCCTTGTGCGTGCTGCTGCACAAACCCAGGCCAAGCTATACGGGTGCAACAGGCATGAAAAGGCAACACCGAAGCAGGGACAGTCTGCCCCACTAAACCGGAATTAAACCGTAGCGACACCACCCCGGTGCTGGGAGCGCGCTGGCCCCGCAGGAGCCGGGTCGGGCCCGGGGCCGAAGGCGATCGCCGATGGGGCGCTCCCTGCCTCGCCGCACCGCGTCCTCCAGGGCTCTACCCCTCTCGTGCACCCCTCATCGCCCCCACCCCACACGGGGCAACCCCACTGCCTTACAAATACATAAACCAAGAGGCCCGCTCTCCTGGGGGGAGGGGTGCAGGCACCGGGCGGACGCCGGTGCAGGCTGCCCGGGCCCCTTCCAGCCCCAAAAGGCGAGCAGCGTTTCGCCTCACCCTCCTCCTCATCCTGGAAGCTCAGCAGGCTGGCCCGAGGGACCTCTTTGTTCTCCCGCGTCCGCTTCTTCTCCTTGGGACGCCCGGGCCCCGGCAGCCCGTTGCCCTGCTGTTGCTGCGGCGGTGGCGGCGGCGGGGGGGGCAGGAAGGCGGCCGCCGGCAGAGCCCCCAGGCTTGTCCTATCGCCTCCCGCCAGGCTCAGCCCCAAGCCCAGAGCCGCGCCGTAGCTCGCGGCACACGCGAAGGCCGCGGGGCTGCCGGGCAAGGCGAGGGGCACGCAGCCGGCGGGTAGCGGCAGGAGCCCGGGGCCCGCCGCCAGCGCCATGGAGGCCTCGCCGGCCCCTTCCTCTACCACCCCGGCCGCCGGCGCCGGCTCCTGAGACGGCTCCTCCTCGCGCTCCTCATCCTCGTCCTCCGACTCGTTCCGTTTCCGCACGTTCACCCTCCGCGCCTTGCGGAACATCCCGCCAGACACCGGCCCCCCTGCACCGCAGCGCTCCGACACCACTCGCTCCCGCCACCCCGCGCCACGGCCCAGGCCCGGCTCCCCGAGCATGATAGCCACCGCAAGGGCGGCCACAGCGCCCCCTGCCGACCGCTGCCCGCCGCCGCCAGCCTGCCAACGGTAAGCAGCCTCCCGACCATAGAGAGGCACCTGGGCGGCGGATAGAGTGTGCACAGCAGAGAGCATAGAGAGTCTGGCTAGAGCAACCCGCCTTACTGCCCGGCACTCCACCCCCTTCATTTCCCAGCGGCCGCTGCTGTCGCCATCTTGTGACGAGGCAGTATCGCCAAGCCGGAGGCGCTCCGCGAGGATTGCGCCATGGCGGAGGTGGGGGGATCGTGGTTGATGCCTCCCGGTTAAGGCAGAGGATGTTGCCCCGGCAAGGGGAGGCCGAGCCTCGGCCTCCCCGTTCCCGCCTGTGTGCGCTCGTCCGCAACCAGCCTGTGGATGGCGGCGGCCACCCGGAGAACCCGTGCAGCGCCTGTCCCTGGCCATATCCCCGCAGGCGGGGTGCTCGTCTTAGCCGGGTCTCGGCCCTAGGCTCTTGCACGGGTTGTGCGGGACGGCCCCTGCTCTTCCTGAGGAGATTGTGGTTTCTGGCCGGGACGGGCAAAACAATGTGGATTCGTCGCTACTGGAGAATAGTAGCGTCTCTACGTGTAGGGCTGTTGGAGTTCGGTTCGCCTGGGCTGGGAACACCTTCAGAAGTCGGTCGAACCGGTCTCAGTGGCCGTGTGTTGTCTAGAAGAAAAAAGCTTGGTGGAAGATGCCAGAAAATCGGTGAAATTTTAAAGGCGGCCTCCTCAAGTACAAATGCTGGGAGCTGGATGGACCTTATTTTCAGCCTTCCCACCATACCGGGAGGCACAGACTACCTGCAGCACTCCCCCCCCACCAAGGCCTGCCATCCGCCTGGAGGTCTGCCTAGGAGCAGATGCTGGGGGCTTGGCTGGTGTCCTGCAGCCTCTCACTGTGGCTGCGCAGCAAGATCTCCATAGGAATCAAATCATAGACTGGTTTGGGTTGGAAGGGAGCTTAAAGCTCATCCAGTTCCAACCCCCTGCCACGGGCAGGGACACCTTCCACTAGACCAGGTTGCTCCAAGCCCCATCCAACCTGCCCTTGCACAATGCCAGGGATGGGGCAGCCACAGCTTCTCTGGGCAACCTGTGCCAGTGGCCTCACCATCCTCACAGGAAAGAATTTCTTCCTAATATCTAATCACATCACTTGTGCTGTTGTCAATCTGTTCTGACTTCCAAAGTCACACCAGAATTACTGGTAGGAATGGAAACTGTAAATTTACAACTCCTATCTCCATTTTTTTTTCTGATACAATCCCCCTCCCCCTCCGTTTCCACTGATTGGCATATACAGTAATTATTAAAGGCTGGGAAATACATACAGGTTGAACTTCCATACATGGAGAATGAAACCATTGTGTATATAAATATTAACTGCTATAAATATATAATCAAATGCTGTACAGTGTTGAGTGTGAGTATCTTACACTGGGATTTAAAACAGATTCACAAAATCACAGAATTGTTTCTGCAGAGTGATGCTTAATGTACCACTGTATGTAGTTCACATGCAGGTAAATGAAACCTGTGCCAGCAGAACTAATAAAATTCACAACGACTGTGAAACAGGTTGCCCAGAGAAGCTATGGCTGCCCCATCCCTGGCAGTGTTCAAGGCCAGGTTAGATGGAGCTTGGAGCAACCTGCTCTAGTGGAAGGTGTCCCTGACCATGGCAGGGAGGTTGGAACAAGATGATCTTTAAGTGTCCTTCCACCCCAAACCATTCTACAATTCTATGAGTCTAAGATACGTTTTATATGCATCGCTTGAAGAAATTCTTCAAGCTTCTAATGCAGTACTTTTATATGGCAAAACCATATGAAATTCAGATTGGGAGAATCAGGTTCTTGGTATCTGCTGGAGAAGAACAGGGGAGTTGAAAAGATCACTGCAGCATTGCTGCTGTGGTTTTCTGCTGCACATGTAATTGAGGAGGATTTTTTCCTGATTCCAGCAAAATCTCTGCAGTGCTTAATTGGACACAGGAGTAAAAGGTATTCTGTGTCAGTTTTACAACACTACAGTGGCAAAACTAACTGAAACTGTAGTTTGCAGTGTTTAAAAGCCCATGGAATTATTAATCATATGGTTTCTTCCCAACAAGGTTTCTTCCAAACATTCTCAGTTACTAGTGCGGATGTGAATTTTGAACAGTAGCAGTAGCCAGACGCTGCTATCAGGGCGATGTGGAAGTACTGTGCTATTCAGCACATTGTTTACTAGAGGGCAGCAGAGCCTCAGTGAATTCGCTGAAGATCGTTTAGGTTTGATGAGAGCATTGACAATATTCAGAAATCAATAAACTTGTGTGTGCCAGCTCTGTTTTTTATTTACAACAGTACTCTGTGCAGGATTAGTGACTAGCCAGTTCGTGAAGGCAAGGTTAGTGTTCTTGGAGGCAGTTGGAGCGTGGGATGCCTGGGGAGACAGTATGAATGATTAGCCTATGTCTGTATTACATTCCAGGCATGTAACGTGCCCAGAACACCACCACCCCACTGTCACCAGTCGCTGTCAGCCCAGCTCGTGCTCCTGACTGTTCTGTGACCCATGACACCATTGTGAGAGGTATCACCAGAAATATTTATGATGTGAGGAGAAGGCTTGCAGTTTGTTGCCCAGGTGCTGACAAAGGAAACAAGGCCTTTACAACAGCTGATTTAATAGTTGTCTGGTTGAGTTAAACTGAGTTCAATCCCCAGCCTTCAAACACTCATGTTAATTTGCAGTTGCAAATAGACCTCATTATTTCAGTAGTTACCAGAGGGTTGAGTTGAGTGGGAGAGCTCACAGTAATGGAAGGTGTGCATGTATTTAAGTATTCTGGAAGATTAAGTTTTGCTTCCTGGCAAAGCTGCTGTGACATTGATTGCAGTTACAAAAGAAGTCCCTCTGTAAAGTTGTTGAAGCAAACTCATTGGTTCCTCAAAATCTTGATAGCCATTCCCCTCAGTACACATATCTCAATTTCATGTAATTCTTTGCTGCAATGCCAGACTGTTAGGACTCAGTATTCCAAGGCCTGTATTGTACTATATGGATGGTTCCTGGTCTTATTTATACCTCACAGAATGCAAATGCTGCAGAAATGGGCAAGGAGCAGACTGTGTGCTATATCAATAGTTCCAGCATATGTTTCCTGCACTGCATCTAAAAATTGTTTGCTACATGTCTGCCAGAAGCCTCGCCTCCCTTATCAGACAAGTTATTGGATGGGATTTTTCTGCTTTCTTGTAGAGGAGAACATTGGCAGAGCTTGCCATTATCACAGAAGATGAAGTCAAGCTCCTGGCATTTGGGGAAATTGCAAGTGTCAGCACACCCCATGTGCAAGGGACAGGCATTTCCCTGGGAAAAACACCTTTGTGAGCATGGCGTCTCACCTGTTGGGTGGCCTCCTGCCCAGTGCTTTCCCATGGTGTGTGCTGTGGCTTGGCAAAGAACACAACTTCCTGGTCATCCTCTAAACATGCCTTTACTGGGTGCCGAGGTTGGAGGGTGTCTGCATAGCCCGTCCCTGCTTTCACAAGAGGCTGTGTCACCCAGCCCCAGCAGGGGCTTCCCAGCTCTGACCAAGTACCAGAGGGCAAGGACACATCTGCACTCCTAGTTTGAGTAACCTGTAACCACCTCACACACATTGAACCTGCCAGCAGTGGGCTGTATTGACAGGGCATGGCCAGTAGGTGGAAGGAAGGGATTATTTCCCTTGTCCCAGCACATTAGACTCCATACAGAGTACTGCAGGCAGTTCTGCCTCTCCCAGTTCAAGAAGGATATGGATCAGCTGAGGCAGTCCAGTGGGGAGGCACCAACATGGTCAGTGCAGGGTTGGTGCATGTGACGGTGAGAACAGTGTGAGGGATCTGGGCTTGCTCAGCCTGAAGAAGAGGAGGCTGGGGTTCATCCATGGAAAAAAGTTTCCCCAAGAGGATAGGCAGGCAGTGGAGCAGGTTGCCCAATGAGGTTGTGCAGGCTCCATCCTTGGGTTTTGGGACCTGACTGCAGAACCCCCTGAGAAGCCTGATCCCAGAGGTGGCCCTCCTTGGGGCAGGGGGTTGTACTAGAGACCTCCTGAGCTGCCAGCTAACCCCAGTGACTTTCTGGGAGGCTCAGGATCCTTTACAACTGAAGGTACATGGATATGTCTTTTTCTGTCTGAGGCACAACCTTAAAACAAAACTTGTCTGTAGATATCAATTCTTAGCTTACAATATATAAAAAGAATTTGTACCAATGCTTTCTAAAACAGTCATTTCACATTTTCTTTGTTCTTCAAGAAAGCATTTACTGAATCAGTCTGATGAGTCTGTCTTAAAACACCTTGTAGTGCTATCACAGTCAGAACTGTCCATCCCCTAACAGCTCCTCCTGGCCAAACCAGACAGACTTAAAGAAGTCTTGTCAGTCTCTTAGCAGTCTAACATGCCTCTGACTTCTGAATATGTTAAATAACTCAGTAAATGAATGTTACAACATAGCTCTTGTTATCTGAGGTTGAGGAAACATCAGAATACAGCAGGCTGGGAAAGTGCTCCATGATACTAGAGACATTTTCCACACTGTACGACTTCAGCAAAGAATATCCATTGAAAAGAGAGGTATCCAGAAAAGAAATATGTGCAAGCATTTGCCTGTCTTTGTTATGCATTGCAAGTGAGTTTTCTTTTTCATTGTTGCTGCTGCTGTAGATGGTTACACTCTGCTCTGGAAACAGTCCCTTGACCTTTTTTACCCGCAGCTTTCGAAGTCCCCAAATGGCCAAATATTCTGTTGGGAGAGGAGTGGTGCCACAGAAGGACAGCTTCAAATCCCTCACCCTTGTGAAGTTGAGGATCATCTCCAGCACAGAGGTGTCTGTGAACCAAATGGTGAGGTGGCTCTTGTAGATAGTTTTTTCCATGGTAGAGGGCAGCACTGTTTTGCAATTGCACATCAAGTTTGCCAGGCAGTAGTCGCAGTCGCGGATATCCACTGAGCAGCTGCAGTTGCGAATTGTGTTTTCCTTGGTGAAAATTAGCGTATGGTTCTTCTGACTTCTCACAAAACTGCCAGGGATGTGTATGCCAAGGAAGCTAGCCAAAAGGAGAGCCAGCCAAAAGGAGAGAGCAGAGAAGGCTATTGGCTTCATTAGTACTTTTGCCAAGTTGCCAAGTGTCTCCTTTTACTCAGTGATTTATACCACTTGGCTTTACCTGCTGAAGAAAAACAATTTCTTTATTATACTGACGACCACTCAAGAGTTAATATTACTTTGCTTTTCGCACTCACTCACTGTCTCATCTGTGCAGAACCATATTGCAGTTTTGCAGGTTGCCCTGCATTAGAGGGGAAGCATAGCTACACTGATTCAGAAAAATGAATTTTGACTCATGTTTGGGATTCTTCCTTCACTCTTCTTTTGCTCTAAATAGTTTCATCTGCTTATAGGGCAGCTTGGACATCCTCTTCTTTATCCAGGCACCTCCTAAGCCTGCCCAGTGTGAATGTAAGATGTATAATGTAACTCCTCTTGCTCATTTCTCCTTTCTGCTTTCTCTTTGTCTGCTTCCCAACAGCAGGTAGAGATGGCAAATGACCCTGTTCTCCACTTCACCAAATGAGGCAGTCTGAGAAGACTAAAGACAAGTGTTTTGTTTTACACCTGAATTGCTAAGTAAGGGCTGTGCTTTAAACTGAGTGTGGGATGTGCTGGGCAAAGGGAAAGAAAGAAAGAGTGGTTAAATTATACAAATTGTAAGATGTTGGGAGGTTTGTCTGATTTGACTGTAATTGTTTTGAAGCACCAAGAGACATTAGCGTCAAATTTCTACCAAAGATGGCAAGTCCTAGTGAAGGCAGCAGTAAGGGCATGCACTGGGCAGAATTTGGTCCTTAGCATGTGAAAAAATTGATCCATGTCCAGAATGCATATCTCCTTACCTCAGAAAACATGGCAATACACCTGCAGTTTTGGAGAAACATACCAGATAAACAGGACAATAATAGTATTTAGAATAAAAACAAATTGGTTTTGTCTGTTATTCAATCTTCCATCATTACACAATGGAATCTGCTGCTATAAACTTCATGGTCATTTAAGAGACAATTAAAGGAGAGTGTCTTTAGTAGCACACTAAAGTTCTCTTAGTCATTAGCACTATTGTATGCATGGTAGTTTACCAAGTATGTGATTTAGATCTTAATGTTTTAAGCTCAGTTGCTGTTGAAAATTCAAGTGAGAGTGTCCTTTGACTTATAATAAATTTAAAAAACCCCACAAAACTGCATCATGGCAGAATAGTTTGTGTCCTACTTTCCACATTTCTTACACAGAGATGGTGTAGTCCTCTAGTCTGCCTTTTTTCTTTGAAGTCTCCTGTGAGTGAATCTGTATAAACTGTGATGGTTTGTAAATGACCAGAGCTTTGCCATCCTTGGAATAAGGAAGAAAAGGAAACGCTACATGCACATGCAAGAAAAATCTGCATGTAAGAAATGGTAGACTCTGGGCCAGACATTGCCACCAGATCCTTTCCAGGAATGAGATCTTTAGCTTGTGATAGGCAGTTACAGCAAAACATCATCTCATTGCTTAACAGCTTCAAAAAGTAATTAAGTTGTCAAGAGGTAATAGGAAAATGATGGGAGAAAAAGAGATGGTGCATAAATCACTTGTTTGCTGACACTTGCCTGTTGTTTGCAGTTCAGATCCCACCATTTCAGAAAAGATACCACAGGACTGGAGAAAAGAGCAACAAGAATGATGAAATATTGAAGGGCATGTCTTTAAGTAAGGTGGGATTACATAAGGTAGAGCTTTAGGTGGGACAAGAGTTGGTTGAGGCAGGATGTAGTGGTGACCTATAAAAGCACAAATAACATGGAGATGATGGGGAAAGATCAGGTTTTCACTGCTCGTCCCAAGAACAAGAGCAAGATATCTCAAATAAAACCAGTAGGGTCACACTTGACTTGCAGATCCTTAGCAAAAGATGTTGGAGGTGCAGAAAGTTTTCACCAACTCGAGGCAGGACTGGTTAAGCTCAGTGAGAAGTCCGCTGCAATTATCATGTACACAGGCACCACACCTACATACAGAAGGCCCTGTGCTCAAAATAGTTGGAGGCAAAGAAAGCTAGAGCAGTAAGTATCACTTTTTCTTGTCCTATTGAAAATCTCTCCTACATGCTTACAGCTGCGCATGGAGGTGGCTGCTCAACAGACGGATATTTGGTCTGGCAGATTATGACTGTTCTTATACAAGACCCATGTAATGTAAATGTAAGCAAACTGACTCAAACATGATTTAATTCTGTACGTACTCCTGAATTTGGTACGTTGTTTTCTTAAATGAAGGATACAGACATTTTAATGCTTAAATATTTAATCCATGTTGTGGAACATACCAGAAATACCAGTCCAACTCTTAGCTAATGTTTAACTTCAAAGGTCAGACACGTCCAAGCTGTAGCTGTTCTGGTATCATTACTGCTAGATTAATTTGGCCTCCAGTGTCTAAGCATCTAATCATGCATCACCATGAAAATCCTATTACTAAACCTCCACACTGTGCTTATTTTCTCAGCCCTTAACCGTGGCTAACAGTTGTGATAAATCAGAAATCTGCAATATCACCACTCTTACACAACTCAGTGAAATTATTTGGATTTATCTGGTGTGGAGGTAATATTTGCAAGAACCTAGACTATGTTAACAATATGAGTCTGAACTAAAGTAAAGAAATTTTAATTGAAGACCCAACACTTCTTCATTTCAAACTCCCACCTGCATCAAAAGGGGTGATACTGCTTTTTCCACATAACATGTGAAGAATTAATAGTCATTAAAACATTAGAATAAAATACTTTGATGCTTCCTCATTAGTTTTAACTCATGATTCCTTTTCTTTCTTTCAGCACCTGAAGAGTAGAGAACCTTCAGTTCTCCATTATCTTGCAGCCAGCCAAAGAAAATGCCTTTTGAAGTTTAGCTTAGCTGATAGCATTAGGGTTTCATCCATAAGATCCAAACAAAATTCTAAATACTGGCATTCCAGGAAATGTTATCTCCAGAAATACTTGCTATCTTCTGCTCCCTGCAATGCAGGAACATTCCTATAAACTCAGTTCTTAGTATTTAGTTTCTGGGTGGCTTTGGTGAGTGATATGCCAGCAATGAAATATATGTTGCATGTTGTTTCTCCGTGAAGTGTCAAAGTCACCTGCAATGCACCTTTACTTAAGTTGCTAATTGCCTACAGAAGAATGAGCATTATGTGTCTCTTAATCAAATTACTTCACTGTCTGCACTGGTTAAGTCTTGGAAAAGGTTGGCTTTAATTTTGGAGGGTGGAGGGAGCTGCCTGCAAGGAAGAAATGAGCTAAAGCATGGACAAAACTGAGCTGCACTAGCTTGATGATTCTGAGTTGTATCTTTTTGAATGATACCAGAAATTATTGAACTTCTTCATTAACTAGTTGCAGTGAACTGACTTCTAAGTACATTTTGATTAAAACACAGAATGGCTCTATATCCTAAATGTGGTATGCACTATAGGAGTCTTGTGCTATTGCTGAAAGTTTGGTTTAAACTTTCGAGTAAAAGAATCTGCCAGGCTGCAAGATGACCTCCAGCAGAAGTAATACCACCGTGGGTTAATTAGAATTAGAAGTGGGAAAAAAACAAGAGGCAAGTAAAACTAGTATTGCCCCAGAGGTCTTTTCTTATGCCTGCTTTTTCTTACGCCTGGGTAAGCAGTCACCCTGCTTCACTGAGGAGTGGTAAAGTACCACCCCCACGTGGGAAGTACTGATAGTTGATGCAGTTTTCCTCCAAACACCTGACATTGTTTCCCCAGTGACTAGATTCCAGTTACAGCATTAAAACACCTCAGAACGGTTTTCCTCGTAGATTCCTTTAGAAAAGTCTTTGTTGACATTGAGGGGAAGCTCTTGCATCACCCCAAATTGGAGGACTTTTTGTTATAACCAGCTCTGTTCAGCTGAATACTTGGAGAACAGGGAAGAAAGGTCATCTCTAAGCACCAAAGCTTACCAGCTCTCTAACATCTAAGTCTATAGTAAAGCATTTCTAGAAGTACCTGGACATGGTACCTAAGCCCCAGAGCACAGACTCAGCAGATACAGGTGAGTGAGGAAGATACAGCAGCAGCAGCCTTGATGGTGGAATGGGGAGGTAGCTGTGGGCAAAGGAGGCAGCTCTAGAGAGAAGGGGAAAAGACGGTGATAAGGGGCTGAGTGGAGGAGAGACAAGTGCAGCCTAGAGATGGGATGAATGGAAGAGGAGGAAGGAGTACGAAGCCTTTCTTAACAAGTCAGGAAGCTGTTTAATAGGGCAGAACATTCAGAAAAAGTGAACTGAGGTTCTGTGGCAGTTTTTTTGATGACTTTACAAGCATGTCTTGACAGAAAGTGAAAGAGAGGAACAGCATTTCTCTAGGAGAGCCACCCAATCTGCTTCTGCTTTGGCTTCTGATTTGTGTGGTTTATATCCAGTCCAGTATTTGTTGTTCAGTAATGAATTGTTCCTTCCCTGCAAAAACTGGATAAAAGCTAGATCGCATCAGCTGCCTTGGGCATCCTTCTAGCCTGCAATGTTGGCCTGGGGAGGGGTAAAGCAGCCA
This sequence comes from Psittacula echo, assembly GCF_963264785.1. NCBI lineage: Eukaryota > Metazoa > Chordata > Aves > Psittaciformes > Psittacidae > Psittacula > Psittacula echo. The sequence goes on from NC_137736.1 coordinate 29,832,497, forward strand.
CTGCTTTGGAGCTGGGATCTCTGTGATGGGAAGGGGAGAAGAGACGCTACATGCCCTGCCTAGCAGCAAACAGAAATCCCAATGATTTTAGGTAAATTTTCCTTGCTTCCAGTAGGAATAACCTGCTTCTGAAAAAACAGTTTTGTGTGATCTCAATCTAGCAAATCATTTGTTCGTTTCTTTCCTGAGTGAGGGATTTTTCATGTGGAAATCACACTAGACATAGGAACCAGCAGAAAATTGTTCCAGTTTGATTGCTTCAGCCATGCATGGTTTTAGATGTGTATCCTCTTTCCAACACTGAAACCCCTGTTTTATTATATTTTATCCCCAAAGTTTTCTAGCACATCATTCCAGCCATGCTCCTTTTTCTTCACAGGTTTCAATAGCTAAAGGAGATTTTCAAAGCTTATTTAGTAATAGTGCCATTTCAGGTTTCTGAATTTGCTTTGATCCTTCCACTAATTTTTATTTTTTTTCCTAATTACAGATCTGTGTACTAAGAAAATTGCAAAAAAGCAATAAAAAGCCTTTGACTGTTGTGTGAGAATGCTACTGTCTCAAGGAAAGTTAATCCTATTCAATGGAAGTCCAAAGCCTATATAATTAATTTCTTCACAGGGTGCTTTCTTCCATTCTCTATTCAGAAAAAAACCTAATTAAACCCCGTCATTGATCACTTGTGTTAACATGTGCCTATGTGAAAGTGCTGTATTAAGCAAAGAGGAGCTTAAATCCATATAATCTTGTGCAGCTTGAGTAATGTACACAGAATGAGTACCAAACCCACCCAATTTAGATCAAAACGGCATGAAAGGCTAGGCAACGCCAAAAGCATTTAGAAGAACTGTGAAGACTGCCACTTTCTTTTCCTCTTTCTATGCAGGTATGGGAGGGATGTGTAAAAAAGTAGATTGCATTTCAGAGTGAAGTTGTCAGCTAGGACATAGGTACAGTTACTCACCTGCCACTCTGGAACCCCAGAAGGCAGGGGGAGGAGTGCAGACAAGCTCCTGTTACTCTAAGGAGCAAAGCATGCCCCAGGCTTACCTTCATCTGTGTACTCTTTTGGTGATGTTTAATATTGGTCTAATGTGTAAAATGCCTGTTGAAGAAGGGGCTTTTGAAGACTGCACAGGGCTACCGGTGAGTATCTGTGCTGTGTTCTCATTGTAACTAACTGAAGGTCTTAAAGGGTACTTTCTTCAGCATTTGAAAGAGTAAACTGAAATAACGTCTCTGGTATGCAAGCAGGTATGCACATGAGAAAGGGTGAGGACAGCTTTTAACATCTACTGAACTAAACGGGTACTAAAACACAAGATTACAGGAAAATGTAAAGGGTTAGGTAAAATGCAGTCAGTTCCTTCACAGCCTGAGTCTTCCCTGCAGAGGTATCTGACCAGAAAGCCCTGGGGAGGCTCAGGCCTTGAGGGAAACAAAATCCTGGATTTGACCTTTTTCCTCTGTGGGAGTTTTAGAAGTTTCCTAAGTGAGCTGATGGCAGAGAGAGAGGTATTTTGTTTTCAATATCTGTTTAAACAATTACCATATTTATTTAGTTACTCCACAGATAAATACAGGAAAACAATGTGGTGATAAAAACTGATGTTCTACAGACTTCCAGACTGCAGCGTGATCCCTTCTTGTTGTCAATAACTTGAAAATTGTATTTGCATTTGCTTGTGCAGCAAAAGCCTGGGCTGCTATCATTAGGCTGAGCAGCCAGTGCTGTAGTCGTGATGCTGTTAAGAGTAGCAGAACAAATTCCATCCCAGAAGTGATAAAAATGGAAGACAAAACAAGCAGTTCTGTTGTGTTAAGTTTTAACAACACACAGAACCTCGAAAATGTTCCTGTGTGGATATTTTGGTACTGAGGTGAGCACAGCCTCTGGGACAGAGAGTTGATCTAAAAACATCTCTGCAGAATGGTCAAGCCTGTCTATCCCATGCAAAGCTTCTGTCCGTACCAGAGGCAAATGTTACAATGGGGAAGGTTGTGACATGTAGCTGCAGGGAGGCAGATTAGTAGAAGAAAAAGAAAGGGAAAGGGCAAAGTCCTGTCCTCCCAAAAAATTGGGAGTGGTTATACCTCCCTCCTGATGCTGGATGAAGCTCGGCCTTGGCAGGTCATAGCCTGATTATTCCAAATCTTGAGAGAGGAGAAAGGATGCATGCGTAAGGTCTTAATTTTCATGCCCTGCTTCACATGTGCAGTCTGCACTTTTCCTAATAAAGAGCAGGGGACCAAGATGAGTGTCAGGATTTGCTTTGCTGGAACAGGCCTGGAGCTATTCCAGCTTGGAGACGTGCACAGTACATGCTGTCCGGGAAGGCTGACCCACACTGATCTGGATATTCACCTTTGAATTGCACCAGGACAAGCATTTACGTAAGTGACAAGTGAAAAGAAAGTAGTATACAGCTTTACAATTTGAGAGGAGAGCACTCTTCTGCTCAGCTTTACAAAGCAGCAGCATATCAAACATGCCTTACACACTCAAGCACTATGACAGGATTTGTCATTATGTCTGTGTAACTGGGTTGAAACCAGTGGTATAAATCTGATCTAATGAAATATCAGAATTTTATTTGTAGTGGTACCCTTATGGCAGTGTGTCTCCATCCTGCCTGCTAGTACAACCTACGACTACAAGACCCAGTTTTCTGTTCAGTGGTTATGAAGTGCTTTAAGACTCTCAGAGGGAAGGCACTAGAGAAAAACAGTTTCTTCCTGCTGCTATTTAACTAGGCAGCTATTCCAGTCTATTGACTGATATTTCTCTGCAGTGCCTTCTGCAGCTTTCAAATAATGGGGCCACTAGTGGCTTGAACTCTTGTCCTGATGCTTTATGAGAGAGTCTTGTACCAAAAGGTGTCAGGAATACAAAATCATGCCCTGGCTTTGTGTTAAAGAGAAACCCTGAGGTACACAGTTATATATTCATAGTAAAAAGATTTTACTTCTACTCTAAATGATAGATTAGTACTTTCCAACAAATTTCTTGTTTGCTTATTGAATGATCTAGCCTTTTGCCTTACATTAGGCTCATTTTATTTATTTTTGTAAAACAGAAGCCTTAGCAAATACAATTTCCTTCAGTACCAGTGCTGACTGTGAATGCACTGAATATATGTAAGCTAGAGTTTTATGGGGATTGTGCTTCCTGTGATTTAGAGTCCGAGTACTAAAGAAAGAAAAAGTGCATACACATGTATAAAGTGTGAATTTGTATGCTCATGAATGCACTAGCGCATCGCAAGTAAGGCTTGCAATTTTAAGGTATGCACAGTCAAATCCCTGTTTGTTCATCTGTCCTTGGAGAGGGACACCTTCTGGGAAATCAGGTGTCCCAAGGATGGGTGGTCAGCACTGCCTGAAAACTGGAGTTACCCTTGGTGGCACAAGCTGAGCACTTGAACACACAAGGAACTAAGATTAATTTTAAATCCACTTTTTAAAATTCTAATATTTTCCTGTCAAACCTGCTACTCCCTGGAGCAAGGGTATTGACACTGAGTGAACTTTAGGAAAGAAAGCTGGACTGCAACTTTTTGTTACTATTTCTCTTTCTAACCTGACCTGGACAAAAGTTCAAGTTAAGCATTAGACTAAATTAAAGATTTGCCAAGCCCAAACCATAATGCTTACTTCATGAATGAGAATGATATAAAATGCATATTTTAACACTTTATTTTCTATTGTTCAAAACCTAAAGTAAGAAAAAAATATCTGTGGGGATTAAGCTACATGATAGAAAGCTGTCATGAAATGTTAATGGTCACTAAGCAGCTGGAGACTGAGACTCTGGAATAGGGCTTCTTGGTGCTGGCTATCTCAGCTCACATTCACTCACTTGCGCAGTGGATGTTGTCATTGCCATTGCAACTCCAGAGCTATATAGAGGTGGTGTATTTCCTTTGTTTTGTCCTTACTGTATCACTGGCTTTATTTCTAAACTAAATGGCAGAATAAAACACAGGTCTAAACAACAGATAAATTAAATGCCATAATTAAGCACAGGTCCTAGCTTCTCTTTCCCCAGTCCTCCTATTCCAGTGCTCTTCTCCAGGTTTAACTGCATAAAATGACTCAACTCCTGTCAGCTGGAATAATTCCCGCCAATACTCCTGTCACCTTTAAAGATGTGCCTGAAGAAGTATTAGCAAAATGGAACAAAATCGTTCACCTGTTCTTCATGGTTATTATTCATAGAGCTATTAATTATTACCTAAGGCACACAGATACAGCGCATAAACAGTTGCAACATATGAAAGACAAACTTTGCAGAATCTGTTATTTCACCGTGATTACAAAACAACAAATCTGAAAAAAAAAAACAACCCCAAAACCTGCTAGGACAGAGTTACTGGCAAAGAAATTATTGTGCTGGAAAGGAAATGGCCATATTCGTAATAATACAAGTTATTAAACGTTCCTCTGTCATTTACCCCCTCCTTTTAGAGCTGAAACAAAGACAGTGACTTACTCTTTCTCTGGATGCCAGTGGATGGGTTTGTCACCGCCCGGCTTCCCGCTTGGCCGAGCTTGCTGAGGCAAGGATGCTCGGCTGTGGCTGGGAGCAGGGTCAGCCTGCGGGGCAGGCGGCAGTGCCGGCTCTCCCACTCGCTGCTGCTCTTTTATATTTTCTCTGGCTGGCAACCCATGCCGTTCCCCTGACTACCGGGAGAGCAGTCCAAGGTCTACCCCTATCGTGAATGCCATCGCAGCAGGATCCCCACCTGTCTGTAACCTCTGCTCCCTTGCCGTCGGGTGTGCTGTCCTACACAAAAGGCTCGCCTGAGAATGCATAGAGGTGACTGGCAGCCTCCCTGCTTGCTCTAGGAGGGGAGCTGGGATGTATCCAAGCAGAGGGAGCTGGTGTTCGCAGGGAGGTGGCCAGCCTCGCACACAGGGAGGGAGTTGGGACCTCTAGCGTGCTGTGCTCTCCTCCCAGCACGGCGCTGGCCCTCCCCTTGGGGAGCCCCGTGACCGTCCCCTTGGGACATATTCTGCTCTGCCCACTTTCCAAGGACTTTGTGTGTAGGTTTAGAACAGCAAAACCCCAGGTCCAGTTGGAAAGGCTGCTTGCCCAACTGGAAGGAGTAACTCGAAATTTTCAGTCACAACTTAGCAGAGGCACAATGCGGCTCTCAACCACAACTTAAACTCTCTAGATGCTTCTCTATGACCCAGCATGGGAAACAACATCTTTGTGACATGTTTTACAATGCTATTACCATAGAAGAGTACCTACTGAAAGCCCCGATATCTGTGGCTAGCCTGATACCAGCAAGCCTGAATAACCAGGGGGATTGTTTGTAAGGACAGGCCAGTCATAAGGAAATGCAGTAGGAGCATCTTAAAAAGTAAGAATTGCTGTGATTCAAATGAAAAGATATTTTCTGCTTTATCAGAAACAGTGCCTGGCCTTTACATGCCCAAGATCCTTTGGGAATTACTGATTCTGTCACCTCAGTAAGGGCATTTGGCCAAAGCCAGGAGTTAGTGTCATTTAGGTTCAGTTCAGATTTGGGCATTTTATCGTCGCTGAAACCAATGGAAGTTAGACACTAAAATGCTGCTGTGATTGAAGCCCTACCTACTCATTTATGAGACTTATTGCTTATGCAAATATAAAGGAAAGCATCCAACTGATTGTACTATCAATATTTCAGGCAAGATGTCTGGGTTGTGAACTTGGGATTTGTGACTGCGCTTTTTCCTGGAAGAGCTCTCTTGCCCCTGTTCAGAACTGAAGGAGCAGTATTTCTCTCTCTGCCCATCAGAAGTTCACTCAGAAGCCTGAATTCCTAAGATGCCTGTTCAGCTCCTGAAAGAGAGGTGCTCTTGGGAACCCTGTTTTGTAAGAAATGCATGGGCTGTGCATCAGGCAAACACGAGAAGCACACAGGATCTGTTTGCTAGAGTACTTCTCTGTTGTTAATGTTACACAATAAGAGATACTTTGCCTTACTTGTATCATGCATAAGTTAGTGATGAATTTATATACACTAAGCAGAAAGTCTGTTTGTTTCAGGATAAACTCTACTTTAAGCCTTCTTGGATGCATCTATTAGGGGAAGACCATCATCCCCTCTTTGCTCCAAACCATCCTTAGCTTTATATTTTCCTAACATGTCTTTATTTCTGGTAATTTCAGTTTTTCTTTTTGTCTGTTGGGTGTTGTCAAGTAATTTAAGAAAGCGTCTGTCTGGCAGCTGGCTCAGCAGCCGGCTCAGTAGTCCAGCTGTGGAAACTGAGTGAACCTGGGTTTGACATCTGTATGCACCTCCACTCCAAGGAGCTGTTACCAGCAGGTTCGGAGCAGCTCTGACTAAACATCCTCAAAAACAAGTATTGTCATTTAATAGTCCAAAACATAAGAAAAAGGTAAACCAATAACACATCTTCCTTAACCAGACTGTAATATTTTCTTGCAAAATATTATCTGGCACAAGCAATAAAGAAGAAAATGTTAGGTTTAAAGGCTGGCTCATCTTTCTTTTGTGCAGGGCTGAGGTCCCTCTGAGTGACAACCCTGCCCTTGAGCATACCAGCTCATTCCGCCAGTTTGGTCTGTTTGATATTGGACTATTCAGCCCAGTCTTTGAGCTCAGCACAGTGTTTGCCTCAGGTTGCTGTATAGCTTCAGCTCTAGAAATGTTAATTTTCAAACTCAAGCATTTGGACAACACTGGTAGATTCAGCTCTACGCTGAACATGCTGACAATTTCTATGAAGTGAGATTTCAGTACCTGGCTGTAGCTACACAGGGGAGGCAGCTTTCAAAGTCCGTGCTTTTCCTCAAAAGACCCTTTTACCCGCTGCTTATCTAGCAGGAGGAGAGGGAGGTGGAGAGAGTGTGTCTGCAGTTCTGCTTAGTGCAAGGCTGCCATCCTGTGGCACTCAGCCTGCCTGTGGGCACAAGCCGGGTCTCCAGCATCTACTAGTACCAGTTATTAATTTATGAACTGGAGTAACATCTTTTGGGCCCACCTAACATCATACTGCTATATATACAAGCTGCAGCACAAACCGAGAGAAGCCCCTGACTGGAAGGGTCCAGAAAGAAACAGGGAGCCAGGAGCAGAGCTCCTGAAGTCACACATAGGGTAGAGGGGAAACCAGTGGGCTCTGTCGTTTAAATGACAGCTCCTTTTCCTTCCTGTCTGTCTGAAGTATAATCCTTGCTGTCAAGCCTTTCCTGGCCAGATGAGGGAAAAGTCTCACTATTCCAACTGAGTCTCTGAACTATGTGAAAACTACAAAACCCCAACTGGTGAAGAGTTCACTGTTTCAGTTGTAGCTTCCTGCTCACAGAGGCTGCCCACAATGCTGTGCTCTAGCTGTGGGTGAGTTAGCTGACTCTCCTGGACGCATTAATCACCAAAACCCAGGAAGACAGAGCTTGAAGAGGTCTGAAGCCTTTTATAGTCCATTCCCTAAGCTGGAAGATGCCCTAAGCAACTTCAGACCATCTTTTAAAATCTTCACTGAAAAACATCCCAATGCCTTCCTGTTTAACTCATTTCAGTATTTAATCAAACTTAGCATTAGAAAACATTCCTGAGTATATAACCTGCAAATAAAGTAAGTTGGTTTTCCTCTCACTCTCAGTGGACCACGTATTTTAAAAATATATTTTTAAATGGTCATTTTGAGTCTTCCTTTTTCTAGAACAAACAGCTCTGTCACCTGTGCTCCTAAGCCAAGTTTCTGGTTTGACTTTGCCAAGATGATGGCTGAAATCCAGCCCACTCTTTAGCCTTCCTTAAGCCTTTTCCCTCTGACTCACTGCATCTAGTGGGGTCACTGCAGTAGGAGTGTACCCTCTTTTCTACCTGTGGCAGCTGTCTGCTCAGCCGAATTGCTACCTCAGTACCATAGTCCATTAGCTGGAAATTTCTTTTTCTCTTAATTGGTAAATTACTTCCCTGAAGACCGAACTCTGCAATATGCTAGGCAGCCCCATCCCTGTCATTTCAGCTCTCACAACACTGCAGGATCTCTGACAAGTTCAGAGCCAGGCTGAGGGATGGATATGAGACTTGCCTGGATTCAGCTCTGTTTCATGGACTCATAAGCAAGCCAAGTGGCTTTTGTCCAGCACTGCTCCTGCTTATGTCCACATGTCTCAGTATGTCATCATGGGAAATGGTAACATGTTCCCATCTGTGTGTAAAGTGGACAGCCACAAAAGCACTTGCATAAGATGATTGACACCTTTTGCCATTTGTCTTTAAAGGAAAATAGATACACGTCTTAAGCTCTTTTGTGTATGTGCGTATGTGCACATATATATATAGTTTCTTGAATCAGGAAATTATTCTGAGTTCCAGGAAGAATGCGAAGGTTAGATATTGGGGTGCTTTTTCCCCTTGTCCTGAGCATTGTTCTCCTGTAAATGTGAAGAGAAACCCTATAATGCATCAGAAATTCTACAGCCTCAGGTGAATAAAAATAAGCAGTGGTTTGGCAAAGGGCTAAGGAGTGGACAGGTTTTATGGAACAGAGTATATATGCCACAGTGTGGCATAGTATAATATCCCATATGCTGACATAAAGTGAGAATAAACATGTTACATATATACATGTTACAGCAGTATTAAAACCATGTGAATTGAATGATGATTGAGTGTGATAAATTGATGCTTGCTTCTGAGTTGCCTAGGGTTAACCGTTAGGGTTGGTAGTCACTGTTCAGTATCATCCATAAAGTAAACTGGATGTTTTGTCCTGTTGCCAAGAGATAGCATTTCTAAACAAACACCAAAGAACCTCACTTCCACACTTGGCAGCAACCAGTGCTCATCTGAACCTACAGGCCAAGAACTGTGTACACTGAAGTGAGATTATCTCTCCATCTAAAGCTTGAGAAACCTGATAGAAAACAAGGAAAGAAGCTAGCCATACTGATCACCAGATTATTCTAGAGGATGTAACTTTGGTTACGTTCCTTCTCAGAAGGAAGCCAAATTAATGTGCCTAGCTCAAAATGTGGAGCCCACCTGACATAGTATTTTTTCTCAAGCGTAGCCATGTCTGCTCCTACTGCTCTATGTACAGTACAAGCAATTTTATGGCACAATAGGATCTCAACAGAAATAAATCTGTTCCTGTTAAAAGCACTTGCTTTGAAGACCTCATACTGACTTCATCCAGTCCAACAGGTGATTTGGAGGAGCATAATCCTGTACTTACCTGTATTTTCTCATTGCATGCAGTAGAAAAAAATAGATTATTTTAATGTTGTTTGAAAAACCTGAGCAGCATGGGCCTCACCCATGATGAGCAGGCGTTATTCTGCTGCACTAATATGGGGTATGTAGGCCTGGCCTTACATTACACAGAGTGACTGCAATATTATTTGGTTTAGGAGCTATATGTCATGACTTTCTTGTTTTCCTGGAGTTAGTCATGTCCAACAATATTTAGAGGAACTGTGCCGTCAGTTATGGATGTAATCTTTGCTGTGGAGACAGTCGTCTGCTAACAGCTAAAACATCTGGCTGATTTCATGTGTGGCACCATTCAGGTGCTTGGTTGTTATGCCTAGATTTCGGCTGGCGTGTGGCTCTACTGATCACGGCTTTGTGTCTGGGTGGAGATTCCCAGTAAAGCTCAGCTCTTCCCATCTCCCTCTGAATGCAGCATGGATGCATTTCCCCCTGAATGCATCTTGGAGATCATTAAGAAGATAAGGCTGATGGTGTTCAGTGATGTGCCAGGCCAATTGTGCCATTTCTCCATGTCCTTTGATCACAAGAACCTGTCACTGGAGCCACTGATTTCTGATGGGAGGAGAAGGACTGGGCCCTGCTGTTCCTCAGGGAGATGCAACCTGTGGCAGGTCCATGAAACCACCAGTGTATGCTTGAGGTACAGGCTGAATTTCCCATCCCACCAACTTCTCCTTTTCATTCCTCTTCCTCTGGTGCACCAGCTACTCCCTCAGGCAGCCTCTGAGTCAATTCTACAGCAATAAAAATAGCAAATAACAAACCACGTCTCATAATCCACAGCCTGTTTGTTCTCTAGGGAAGCACACTGCCAGCTTATCTTCACTGTCTAAAAGCACCGACAGGGCAGGAGAAGCTCCCATGTTGCAGGCCCATCTCTGCCATCCTCCTCAGGCTGCAGAGAGGTTGCACAGCCACTGTGCCATGCTGTGTTGGGGGATGTCGCGGCATGGACTCAGTCGGAGATCAATGTGATCAGACAAAAGCCATCTAATTCAAAGTATCAGCTCCTTATATACTGTAGGCCCTTAACAACTAGCATATAATTGGTTAAGCACAGATATGAGAACCTGACCTTCAAAGCTTGCCAACAGTCCACAATTTAGCAACGCAGTAAATTCCATCTCCTTCATCTTGCTTTCTCACTCCCTTATTCGTGTCCTCCTTCACTCTTGGATGACCCTGAACCCATGTTGAGCTCCACACAGGCACTTGCTGATCTGGGTACATGGCCGTTCTTTGCCAGAAAATCATCCACAGGGGGACATGAGGTGGGAAGAGGGGGACATAGGGCAGAAAGTGTGCTGCCAAATTCCAGCTTGAGGCTGGCTTTTGTTTCACTGTCTCAAAGTGAGGGCAGTGGGAGCTTGTGCCTCTCTGTAAAATGCTGCCTAGTCATAGAATCATATCATCACAGGATGGTTTGGACTGGAAGGGATGGTAAAGTTCCAGCCACCTGCCATGGGCAGGGACACCTTCCACTAGACCAGGTTGCCCAAAGCCCTGTCCAGCTTGGCCTTGAACACTGCCAGGGATGGGGCAGCGACAGCTTCACAGGGCAACCTGTGCCAAAGCATCACCCCCTCACAGTGAAGAACTTCTTTCTTATATTTAGTCTAAAATCATGTGTGGGGTTTGAAAAACCTGCTAGTGGCAGACATTGGGAAGATCTGAGCAGCAAATTAAGGAACTAATGTCAGAAGAGGGATTTCCAGTGCTGTAGGAGGGATTTATGTTTTATGTAAACAAAACACAGATGTGAGAGCAAAGCTGAGCGGGCAGGGGAAAGCAATGGGAAAGTTTGGTTTGCCAAAAGCAGCCAGGCTGCTGTTTTCAGAGGGACAGACTGCATGTTTGTGACTCTGTGTGTCTGTGTGTCTGTTTGTGTGTCTGCGTGTATGAGTTTGTGTGTCTGTGTGCCTGTGTCTATGTGTCTGTGTGTCTGTGTGTCCGTGTGTCTGTCTGTGTGTCTGTGTTTGTGTGTCTGTGTGTGTCTGTGTCTGTGTCTGTGTGTCTGTGTGTGCCTGTGTGTCTGTGTGTCCGTGTGTCTGTGTCTGTGTGTCTGTGTCTGTGTGTCTGTGTCTGTGTTTATGTGTCTGTGTCTGTGTGTGTCTGTGTGTCTGTGTGTCCGTGTGTCTGTGTCTGTGTGTCTGTATGTCTGTCTGTGTCTGTGTGTCTGCGTCTGTGTCTGTGTGTCTGTGTGCCTGTGTGTCTGTGTCTGTGTGTCTGTGTCTGTCTGTGTCTGTGTGTCTGTGTCTGTGTCTGTGTCTGTGTTTATGTGTCTGTGTGTCTGTGTCTGTGTCTGTGTGTCTGTGTGTCCGTGTGTCTGTGTCTGTGTGTCTGTGTCTGTCTGTGTCTGTGTGTCTGTGTCTGTGTCTGTGTCTGTGTTTATGTGTCTGTGTGTCTGTGTCTGTGTCTGTGTTTATGTGTCTGTGTCTGTGTCTGTGTGTGTCTGTGTGTCCGTGTGTCTGTGTCTGTGTGTCTGTGTCTGTTGCCTGTGCTGTAAAGTAGCGGGCGGCAGCCACCTGGGGGCGCTGTTGCCTTTCCTGCCGGCAGTTGTTTCGGGACGCTGTGGGCTCTCAGCTTTCTCCCGCGCGTGCCGACATGGGGCGCCCGCAGCCCAGCTCCCGCCCGCGCGCTGCCAGCCCCGAGAAAGGCGAGCGCCGCCTGGCGGCTTGGCGAGTCTGGGGCACAGCGGGAGCGGGGTCCTTCGTGCCCCTGCCCGGGCGCTGCGGCGGGAGTGGGACCAAGCTGTCGAGATAACGACCTGCCCCCCACCTCTAACCTCCTCCAGGGAGAGGAGCTCTCCCTGCCCGGTGTTGATCTGGCTGTGTTACAGATTTCATCTCTCCAGCTTAATGAGCCATTTGAGGCAGCTAACCTTGGGCAGCAGCGCTGCTGGATCATTCACCGTGCAAAAACCCCGCAGGCTGTGGAGAATGTGAATTCGTAGCATGCCTGCCCCAGGCCATGCGTCACAGCCGGAGGGAGGGAGGAAGACTCGCAGCAGCAGCACAGATCTAGCAGCGCGGCTGTCCTCCAGCTCAGCCCCTGGACCAGGGGCGCACATAGATGGCTGGTAGAAACCAGAGATAGCTGGAGTTTTCCTCCGTCTGATTGTGCCTGGGGTTTCCCTTCTGCCCCTGCTGCGGTCCCCAAGCAGCTCCAGTTCCTGCTGCAGGCAGCTCTGGGACCCAGCTCTCTGTCCTCACAAACTGGGAGGCACTGGAGGGGCCTCTGTCAATGAGAACGGCTGCTCGAGGAGCCCAGGGCGACTGCTGGCCTCCCGCGGGGCAGATCCCTGCCAGAGCCTCGCTGGGCATGGAGGAAGAGTGATGGGGGACGGGTAACCACTGCTGATGCACTCCTGGGAGCTTTGGGCACAGGCTACTGAGCCACTGGTGTCTGTAGCTGTCCCGGCTCTGGCAGGGGTGCCTTACCTGGGATTGATGTGCCTGTTTTGAGCTAAATGCTGCCAGGGGTTCCTGAACAATCTGTCTCCATGTGCCCAGCTGCCATTTCCACAGCTGAGGGCAGAGTGCCTGGTGGAACCTTGGTACCCTGTTTTAAACCACTCAGGTGTGCCATCATGTTGACCACTGGGCTTCATTGCTGATCATGTATCTTTTCCTTCCTTGTTTTTCCCTAAGAACAGGGAGCAGCTTACATATTAGGTCTGGGGAAAGGTGTTTGTTATGGGAGGGTAGGAAGGAGGGAATCCTGTTACCTTTCTCTTTGCTGAAGCCTTTGGAGTTGCTCTCCTAAGACAGGGAACTAAAGACCTTCAGGGAAGATGCTGGCTTGGTTTGTATACTTGAAAGTAACATGGAATGTAAATAAAAGCTGGATTTATATTAAAGATGCAATGGAAGGGTGTTATGTCTTGGTGAGGAAAACAAAGAAGAAAGTGCTTAAGACTCAGTGGTTTCAGTGGGAGTTAAGAAGTTGGCTTAAGCAAAAGCAAGATATTCTTGACTGCATTTTGACCATATGCTCATGGGAAAATTCATGGCCCCTCAGAGACAGGGGTGGTAGGAGAAAGCAAATAGTTTTCCTTCCCATTAAAATCCCTTACAAAAAAATCTGATCAAAAACAGGCTTAAAGACCAAAACTGTGTCAGTCTTACATACATTTGCCTGACATTTTTTTTGAGACCATCTCTGCTCATCCTTTCTCAATTTTCCTAAAGTGCCCTAAATTCACCTCTAGAGTAATAAATCTCATTACTGCTGATCTGAGTTTCCTTTTAGGACATTTCTGTGTTTGAAGTGCAACACTGGAAATGATTGTATCTTTACTGCTGATCAGCGTCTAATCATTTTTAAATGTTGATGCAGTACACTTGCACCAAGTATCATGCAGGATTTCTGTAGCATGTCCTTCCCTTTGTGTCACACCTTTATCTCATTACCCAAGGTAGGAATGGCACATTTATTTCTTCCTAGAAGTGCCTCTTGTTTCCTATGTAAAACGTCCCTATTTAGGATCCTCCGGATTAATTGCTTTTCCCTTTTTCCCATACTCACTGACCATCACAAAACAAGGCACCATCCTGTGAAAAGGATAGCTCCTTACACAAAATAAAGGAAAGAAGCCTTACAGTAGAGCCTTTAATACCCCAGCCCTAGAGAAAAATTTGTTCAGACATCAGTCAGGGCTGTGTATCATATGAGGCGAGTGAGGATGAATGAACTCAGTACCAGCAATCTTCCACTTAATCCTTACCCTTTTACAGAAGGCGAAAGGGCTTTCGTTTAACTTTGTGTAATCAGGCTTTGAAAGCGCAGGCAGAGGAAAGAGGTGCGAAGCATTCAGTGAAGCAGAGCCTCTGGCAATCATCATCTCTTCTGATCTCTGTCTGCTCCTACCACATATCCATACCCATATCCATTCTGCTCCACATCGAGCAGCGAGCACTGGAGGCAAAGGCTTGACGCTTGTTCTTACATTAAGTGTCATTTTTACTGGATGTGCCCATTTTTACACACTTAGAGTAACAGACTCAGGTCTATTACTGTTTATTGGATCCCAGCTGTGCTTCCAGCATTAATACCCAGCTTAATAACAATTTTGATCAGCAGGCTAGTTTTCCCCTCAGCACTCCTAATAACCCTCCTGCCTACCAGGCTTCTGGTATAAATCCACCCAGGACAAAAAATAAAGTGCTCAAATACAGACTGAGGATGTGAAAACTAATGTGTTCCTTAGAGCAAGTGGATCTTCACAGAGCAGGAAGCTTCCTATCTAAAGGGACATCACCTCTGTGCTTTACTCAGGGAAGTCAGAGGGCAACAGCTGATCAGTTCTGGAGAACCATTCATTTTACAGAATTAAGAAACCACAGTAAACAAATACAAACATTTTAAAAACATGGGATTTTATTCATGTAGTTTGTTGAGAGTAAAATCACTAAAAAGTCCTGAAAAACATCTCAAGACTAAGCATGATACTTTATTACAATTACAGGTAACAAGTGTGGAGACTCTTAGTGCTGTTGCTACTCTAATGTCATATCGATACTTTGAACTTCATGCAGCCTTCATCAACTCAGTTATTAATATGAAAACAACTTTTCCATTTCATTCCTTCATATAAATTTAATGTTTTGTTGAAGGTTTTTTTCTTTCTAGGATGAAATCTCTTCTTTTTCCTATTAACTTGGCATGGATGGATCCCAATGCAGTAGTAAGAATTGTCTCAAAACCAGTAAATTCTGGGGATTGGAGAAGAAGTGTAGGATGGTGTTCACATTTGTTATTTCTTTCAAATTATTTCCTGGGAAGTATATACATAGCTATATTCATATAAATCTCTTTAAGTTGGTTTATATTGTCTTAGATTATCATCTTTTGAGAGGCAACAGCCCCTGACATTTTTACTTGGCAAGCTCTGTTTAAAGATGACTCCTTTAGCTAAAGTTTACTGTCCTGATAGTTATTTTGCTATGAGATGGTATACTGCCCCTAAGCATGTCTGAAGTTATTTCTCTGAAATCATGGAAATCTATTTAACTTCATACTGTGAAGTCTGCAGAGTTTTGGGACTCTTATGGTTTGAGACCATCATGGACCACATATTTCATTGTCTTACCCTTTTCTGGTTGAATCTTCCTGAGTGCCTGCCATGGCTAAACTCCCCCGAGGGCTCTGCACTTTGATTTCCCCTCACCAGCGCTTCTGGTGTCTCCAGCAAAATGATGCCTGGGCAACGGGGCACCAAAGGGCAGATTTCACAGGGATGGCTGGGGAGTTACAGAGGGTGAGAGAAGAGCCTAGAGAATGGGGTCCATCATCACAAGGAAAACAACTACTTTTCTCTCAGGGTGAAGTACATCTCATGGTCTAAAGGCCAGTGAGGCATCCTGGGCATTTTAGGAGCTCAGGGCCAGCAAAGGGAAAAAAAAAAAGAGGAGACAAATAAGTATTTGAGGGACCTGCAGGCAATATTGACCCTCTGCAGACAGCAGGTACAAATGACCATCAAGTGAGCCCTTTCTTTCGCAAGGAAGGTGCTGTCTGCCTGACAGCAGCTGTGTCCTTGGTGAGGTAGGTCAGGATGGAGTTGAAGGAGTCTGTGTGGTTGAGTTGCCTTATGTTGACAACACAGGAGGAAGGAGAACAGGAATACTGTGGTCCAGGGTTTATCTGATACAATTAAATTGGCCAACATGCAAGTGGTCAGGACAGCCTGTTTTGGCAAGGTGCAAATGCAAATAGGATTGCTCGAGCCAAGTACATAAAGCTTGTCTTTCAGACATACCTTGTCAGCACATGCTACTGGCAGACTTAGGCAGGCTGGCTGTGGTGAATCGCATCCCATCCCCAACCCAAAACTCCTTCAGCATGTAGGAAGCTTGGATGCCTAGCTGCGCATTGGGAATTTTATGTCAGGACTCAGGCATCTAAGGGTTTGGTGTTGAGTTGATGGATGTCATAGCCCTGAAGGATTTGGCCTCTGGCATCTAGATGGGTAATGTTTCTTCATTTCGTGTGCTGGAAATAGTTACTGCTTAGCTTGAGAGCTGAGATCACAAGCCATACTTGTGGCTGGAAGCTGAACTGTACAATATTTTTATACGGCTTTGGAATAAGGCTTAATAACTCTTTAAGATGTATACCAATAGATGCAACTTTTAATAATACCACTTTCAAGAGAACTTGTTTTACCACTGGATATTCTTACAAGTGTTAAAGTCACAGGATTAAATCCTGCTTTACTTGAGTTGGTGAGGACTTAACCCACAAAGGGTTTTAAAGCCAGTTCAGTAATAGACCATAAGGTATATCAGGACACAGAAAAGTGTGCTAGTGCTTCCAGTGAGTCATATAATTGATAGTTACCATGAAGCTCAACAATTATGTAAAATGCTACCCTGAAAAATGAACATTTGGAAAGGTGCCAGATTGCCAACTCTAATGTTTATGATGAGACAACACAGGCGATGCTTTCTTTTAGAAAGTGGGTACAATGAGAAACAAATGACAAAAGAGTTTGATTTTATGTGTGTGGTCTTCATCAAATTAGCAAAAAATCCTCCGAGGGCAGGATGAGAGTTTGCAGGCATCATTAAAGAAATTTACTTTTAAAGGGACCTTGAAAGAGGGCAGTATGAATAGCTGGGAGAAAAAGTCTGATAGGATGGTACAGAGGCAAATTAGAGGAGTTATTGCTAATTTTTGTTTCATCTTCGATAAACAGTCCTAAGACATTGTGATTTCCTGGAAAGACTTGCTACTGTGAAAACAAGATCTGTTTAAGAGAGTCCTAAGTGCACCATCCAAAAGTGGAGTCCCCACACATCCCTGTTTATATGTGGAAATCTTGGCCAGCACTAAGGCAGTGCTTTTATAGTGGCTTATTTGGTTGTTTTCTTGGTTTATTTTGGGTTTGGTTTTAATCTTTTTTGTCTTATTTGGATTAGTATATGCTATTATCCAAACTTTTCTTCTTTTCCTAAGGTAGGAGTAACCTGACACTGAGGCTGGGTATAGTTTTTTGCATAAATGAAGAAGATAAATACAGACAGACAAGTAAAAAATATATGCTAACAGGTGTTGTCTGTACAATGTGCTGCTCAGTGTTTTACGCTTAGCCAACTATACACATGCTAGGACTTTTCTTTTCCAAAACTAAACCTAATTAGTCCACTTATTCTCCATGCAGCAGGCATTTGAAGAAATATCTAATGAACATGTCATCAGCTCTGGTGCTATAAATACAAATGAAAGGTCACAGGCAGAACAGCTTCTGCTTGTGAAGTCTCCTGATTTAAAATGTGACTCCCAGACTGATGATCACACTGATCTTGTACTTATTCTTTTGGATAGTAAATGCCTGCCCAAAACAGCAGCAGCCAGTCAGATCTAGCCACTCTTCAGGCGAAGTGTCAACTTCACCACTCAAATAAAATAAAAATGAAATTAAGAATTTTATTTCTTCCACAGTTTCCAATCGAAAGCTCTTTTTGAAGAAACATAGCTCTCCAGAAAAAAAGATGATAGAGGAGAGGATAATTTTTCCAGTTTCAAAGTATATGGAAAATTGCAATGTTATACCCTTTTGTCATCTAATTATGAGAAATAAAAGCTTCCCCCTTTTCTAGTTTTACATTTGCATTTATAATAGCATGTTGCCATGGCGAAATCTTATAATCCTTGACTTCTTTGATGGAAATACATTCTTATAGGAATATCAGGAGAAAAAGACCAACCAAAACTGGCAGCATCCAGGCTTCTCTGCTCTGCTGGCTGCATCCCTCCTTGCCGGTAAGCAGCTTTGCAGGCAGTGATGGAGCCTGCAGCGCGGGTCCGGAGGCAGAGGCTGCCCAGGGCTGTTTCATCTCGGTGACACTCAGGGAGGGTGTCCCGTGCGGAGCACGCGGAGGTGGCGTGTCCTCACTAGGGAGACAAAAGAGGGCTGGATATGTCAAACGGAATCAAGCCGCAAAAAGCTGGAGAAGCTGCCTATTGTCCCCAGCTTGTGCTATTAAATGTGGGATTAAAGAGGAAACAGCCCCCCGGCTCATTGGGCCCATTCAAGAGGAGCTTGTTCCAAAATTTTTTGACAAGGGTGGCTTCTATTCAGAGCCCCAGCTGATATCACCAGCCGCACAAAGGGGCTTTAGGGGGTTAATTAAAACCAGGTAATGGAAGGAATTGAGTACTGACACTTCACAAATGACACCGTGGATCCAAAGCAAGAGAAAAGACATATGGTAGGAAGAGCAACCTCCCTGCTGCCACCAGCTCTCTTAGACGGTGATTGACACTTGGTTATTTTTCAGGCTAAAATGAACATTAGCAGTTAGTTCCCATTCTTCTGCTGTGAAACATGAGCAGGATTGGTTCACAGCCAGCATCACAAGCATCAGCAGCCCATACCAGCCTCAGAGCATCCCAGATGGTTCCCCCAAATACTCCTGTATGAATCATGCTGCACCTCCCTCACACTCATCTTCAGGTTATGAAATGCTCGCCATTGTTTCTTCTCATGTCACGCTGGTGTGAAAGTATGCAAGATGCCATGAAAGTAATGATGTGCTGGTTTCTGAAGGCTGTGCTTGAAGCATACCCAGGGCCCCGAGGTATTTGCCACAGACCTGTGTGACAGCCAGGGTGCTGAGGCAGAGCAGCAATTCTGTATGGCGCTTGCAGTAACTGCTGTTGGAGTACATAAATGTGACCAAAAAATATCTAGCTCTAGAACTTTCCAAAACAGAGTGGATGAAAAGAAAAAAATGCACAATTTGGACATCCACTAAATGTCATAAGCTTATGCCAGGCTTACCCAGTCAGAAGCGTTTATATACATATATATATATGTGTGTGTGTGTGTATGCGTATATATATCTAATAGGAGATTGTGGATGTGCATTACTTAGGCATTTCTTGTATTAAATTTACTTCTGTTTTATTTTCTAAAACCAAAGTACCTAAAACCAGGACAAAACACTTCTATCTAGACCAAAACAAAAGGTTTAGCTTTGAGGTTCAGTTTCTTTTTTCCTACCTTTTTTTTTAATACCTATTTTTGTGGAAATCTCTTTTTTTGATGCTGTACAAGGAATGGAGCTGTAGCCAGCACTAAATCAGCAGCCCCAAACTTTTCTGATAATGCCACTATTTACAGAACGAGTGCTTTTTGTGATTTAACTGCTGAAGGACATTGTATTTCAAGTGTGGTCTCAGCTCCTAAATTCAGAAGTGCTGCGCTAACTAGACATGAATATTACAGCCTGGAGAGAGGGGTCTATTCTAGAGATATTGGCAGATGGACAATTTGCTGTAAATCAACCTGGGCCGCTAACATGCAGTACAACAGCTACTTCATGGCAATTTGTTTGCAAGTGGGCTATTACTCAGCAGTAAATGTGAAACAAATGTCCCTTCTCTGAAGGAGCAGAAAGCTTCCTTCTTTCTCCCATGGGTTACCAGGGTAAGAGCATAGCTACAAGCAGTTAATGCAAACATGTGGAGGTAGAAATGGTCTTAACTGTAGGGACCCCAGTCCACAGTGTTGGATGAAGTTGACTTTGGTGGACTGGGGTGCACAAAGTGTACCCCACACATCAAGGATGCTGTGTGGTAAATCTAAACCTTGCACATCTCTGCATCTTCCCTGCCCTTCTGAATGGGTTTGCTAGCATTTCTCTGTTTCACAGGTGCATTGTAAGGATAAATCAATTCATGCCTGGAAACCATTCCAATATTAGGGTTGTGGGGGATGCTGTAGGAAAGAGATGGGCACATTATTGCCAGATAACCTTCTTTCTACAAAAAACATTTCATGTGCTTTATTTCTTGAGTTTTGGAAAATTTTAATTGAATCTTGAATGTAAATTTTAACAAATACTGATCTGCCCTTTGCAAAATGGTAGGGAGCAAATGTTGCACAGTCCTGAAGGCAGAAACCTGTCATGGAAGTCTGCCTGCTATTGACCACACACACCAAACAGAAACTGAAGTACCTTGGCAATCTGGGCAGCAAACTGCTCTAAGCCGGAGGTGAAGGCTGCCTTTTTTCCCTGGAGGAAACACCCTAGTCCATCCCTGGGTCTTTTTCCTACCTTAGATCCCTCTTTTGGTCACTCTCATTCCTCTTTTAGAAGAGGCTATACTGCAGAGACCCAAATATTACGAGCACCCTGTTTGTCTCCTCTCCCACCCTTGCCTTCTCCATCCTTTTAGAATAGCAGAAGGAAAAGAAATACTTCAAACCCAAACAAGGGTGAAGATGAGTCAAGCAGAGATCTCAGTCAGGTCTCATGTTCCCAGAATGTCTCACCCCTAGGAGCAAGTCAAGTTTTAATGAGTCTTTGCGTAAAAAGACAAAATGTTCCGATTATTATAATCTCTTATTGCTTAGTGCGTGCCTTCACAGCACCAGGTGTTTAAAGTAGAAGGCTGTTTTTTGCCGTGTGTCAGACTGCCAGGAAACAGCTGATGAGGGATTACTTACCTCACACAGGGATTTTTATTCCGAAGTGTGTAAATCGGGCACATCCAGCAAGGCATGTTTGTCAGAGGTGCTGCAAAACAAGGCACATGCTGCGGGTATCCTGGCTCTGGAGCAATCACCTTGGGATTTCTATGGTTAAGCAGTGACCAGTTCCTGACCTCTTAGCACTTTGACCTCCACATAATATCAGTAATACTAAGGTGAAAGCTAACTAGGGAACTCAAAATATAGTTAAATACATAGAGCTTTTATGTGGCTTAGAACTACTGTCAGATCCTGCTTGATATGCACTGCTGTTGTTTTCTCATACAGACTGGGTAAGGGAGAACTGAAAGGACAGCTGAGAGACATCAATCCGTATATATCCAGCTGTGTAGTGGTAGCAACAGTATCAAAATCTTAAATAAAGATCCTTCCTTTGTTGTCTGAAAGCCTCTGAAATACAGCTTTCTTATTTTCCTTATGGCTGAACAAATACACACCAAGGTGTTGCAGGCCCTTTTTAGGGCTGGAGTTCCACTGGTGGAAGGAACATTTTCCTGGGAACACTGTGCTGCTCTAGTTTGATGTATTTTTCTGGTGCAAGGAGAAGCTGTGCTGCAGTGAGGTTTGTTGTGAACACTACTGCCTGGCTGAAAGAACAGGAGGTTGAACATCATACTGAAAAGCAGAGATCTAGAGCTAACATTGCTTTGGCCCAGCACATATGACTGCAGTGGAGGTCCTACGAAAGCTGAGCATGATTGCTAGTGAGGAACATTACTTCTTGACTTTTGTAAAATTAATCTCTAAACTGATGCCTCTGTTTGCAGAATTCAGTCCCAACACAGTGACAATTTTCAATACATAAATACTTATAAACTGGCATCCAGCACTACCATGGGATGCATACATTGCTCTACATCCTCTCCTGGAATCTGTGCTGTGGGGACTGTTAATGTGGGAGAGAAGAGTTTGCAGGGTGGTGTGACCTGCTCTTTCTGCCCTCCCACCTCACTGTCTCCCTCCCCCTGCTCCCCACAAATGATGCAGGGAGAGGCCAGCTTCAGTAACTTGAACCTGCTCAGCCTCCGAATTTGCTTGCTGGGGAGCAGCATCCTGTGGCGGGGAGGGGAAAACCTAGGGGCTGACCCGAAGCACTGGATCAGATGCTTGCTGGTAACACCTTTTCTTCCAGCTTTTGCCAGTAGGTAACCAGAGGCAAAGAGGCAGCTGCTGTGTGCTTGTGAGGGGTATCTAATCAGACTTTGAAGTTGTTTGACTAAAGAGGATTAGTCATGGTCCAGCAGAGACAGGGTAAAGACTAACTAAATGAAACACAGTTCATATGGTTTCATGGGTCTGTTAACAGAAACACTGCCTTCTGGTAAAATGGGCATTTCATGAATTGTTGGTCTCTGCGTCAGTCCTTTCCAGCCCTTGTACTTTTGTATGTAAGAAAGATGTTTCCTTATTACCCTGGTAGCATGTCCAAGGTAGGGAGACGTGCTACCCCAATGGGCAAATGGGCACGACATTTCCAAAAAGCCTTTGTTACAGATAGGGCTTGGGTGGATGGGTAGGTACTTAGGGGCAGTGGATGGTGTGCTTCCTAATGCCCTTGCTTACCCACGTGGAGGTCTCACATTGCCTCGCAGCTGCTTCGGCTACACACATTTCATAAGAGTAAACTACATTTCCACCCTTAGTTTAAAGCAGATTCTGCAAAAACTTCTACTCTCAGCAATTTTCATAAGAAGTGTGAGTTAAAACTACAGCAAAACACAGTGCTAAAGAGCATTAGTGTTTAAATAACAAGCTTTTTTAGTTCATTACAGATACTGGGGGATGACCATCTATTTCAGATGCCATCAGACCATGTATTCCCCTCATCCCACATGAATAAACAAAAAAGGGAGATAATAAATAAACAAAGGGAGCCAGATTGCTCCCTTTGGAGGAGAAAAAGAGAAGGAAGCAGATAAATTTACTCCTTTTCTAAGTTCTTTTCTGCATCTTTGTCTTGACTTCTTTAAGCCACCCTCTATCCTAACATCACCCTCCAGACCAGCTCAGTGTGCTGCTCCTCCTCCAGTGGCCAGCCTGGAGAAGACTAAAGCTTCTGCCCTATCTTGCCAGCTTTATTCAAGGAGCTTTGGAGTGTTTAAACACTCGCAAAAAGAACAGAAAGCTAGAAGCCCAACTCTTTCTAATAATGTATTTTAAAAGAAGGAAAATATAGAAGACTTTTTCTGTCTTTCTGTTTGTTACAGGCATCAGCACAGACTGGAGATCATGGAGTCATTCCTGCAAAAAATGTCAATCTTGTATTTTTATTATGCAGTTGCTGGTAGGAAGCACAGTAATAACTTATGACGTAGTTTCCACTCTGATCCCCCTTTCCTGTTGAGTAGCTTTTCAGGGAAATTCCTTTGTTCTAAAGCTTCCTGTTTGATCTCAGCTGGAAGAGGCTATTTTGGGAAACCTTGAAGAAAGCCTCCTCAAGACTTCTTTGAGTAACACAAATGAGGGGAGAGTTTTCCTTTACATTGGGAAGGCAATGCTGCACGAGAATTGCAGTTGTGATTAGCCTTGCTTATTTGTATTTTCCTTAATTGTGAAGCAATACAAGATCAAGGAAAAATTATTTCATACTTACAAAGCTCCAGATTGTTTAAACCAGAATGGAGAGAGATGCACAGGTCACGGTGTTGTGTATGTGTTGATAGTTGGCTTAAAAATTCCTGTAACAGTTTAATAATGTAAAGGCTGAAAGATAAACCAAAGAAAGACATGCTATAAAAATAGTTTAATATCTTTTCTCTCCAGCTTTTCCCCTATTTCTGTTTTTCCTTGAAAACAAAGGAGGGAGATAGTATCACCATTATTAGTGACAAGTTTGCAAAAGCAAGCTGGGAAAGTGAGGAAATTCAGATTATTGGGTATTCTCATATCAGAGCAAATTGGCCATGTTATGTTTAAAACTCATTGTGTTGTTGTTGTCCTAAACTTGTACATATTTTGATGGTGTCCTAAACTTCGCATTTTCTTTCTTCATTTACAATCTTTGTCTTCACAACAGGAGCACTGAATGAAAAAACAGCCCCTGATGCTATGAATTCAATGTATTACCCTCCCTACAGCTGCCATTAACAACACAAAGCCAAAGAGGGGCCCAGCTGATTTTGGAAGAACTTGAAGCACCAAAGCCACCGGGGTCCACAGCAATCATCTGGTGGGATCAACCAAGCAAAATCCTTCTTCACCAAGCCAGTTCCCAGATGGAGCTTACCAAGGCAAGGAGGAGATCTGACTGCCTGTAACAGGGCAGTATGGAGCAACAGAGAAAGCTATGCTCCTTTTTCACATTGTTTTGTTGGTAGGGACAGTGAGCAGGGTCCAAAATCGGTAGTTTGGTGAAAATGATGTTGGTGGCTGAACATTCACTTCCAGAGGTCAAGAAGCCATACTACAAAAGCAATCCCCAGCATGACCAAGCATCATTGTTTATCCCACAGGTTGGACAGGGATGGCAAAAGAGTCAGAGGGACCAATCTGAGGAGCTGTCAGCGAGATCCTCTCCTCAAACTCTGCTTTCATGTAAAACGACTTAAATCAGTTTCACGCGTGGCAATTTCCACAGTGCTCATGTACAAGGAAAAGCTGTTAATGCCTTTCCCTATACCGACCAAAGCAGTCTCACTGATCTACAGTTTTGAAACTGCTCTCAATTAGCAGGTGTCCCTTTACCAGGCTAGCTGCATGAGAAATTAATTAAATTTAATGGATGCCATTTTTTATTTGAAACCAACATTTTTTTAAAG
The DNA here is from genome assembly GCF_963264785.1 of Psittacula echo. Lineage (NCBI taxonomy): Eukaryota > Metazoa > Chordata > Aves > Psittaciformes > Psittacidae > Psittacula > Psittacula echo. The sequence continues at coordinate 29,857,003 of NC_137736.1, forward strand.
CTTCAGAAAGAAGCAATTAATTGCAGTGTATACCATGCATTCAAAAAGAAATGAAAATTGCATAGGAAAACTCTGACTTGCCAAACCAACATAAAGCTGCATTTCGCATAGATAGGAGGAAAATATTTGCCTACTGTTGAAGGATTCTGGTTCCTATCCTGCTCATGAGGGTCCCATAAGGAAACATTTCTAGCACAGATAAGTTCCTGGAGGCTGCACATGCCTTGATCTAAAAAGAAAAAAGAGAAAGAAAACACTTAGCTTCTGTTTTGTAATTAAACAACCAGGGCACAAAACCACCTAATTGAGGTAGACCTGGCTGTATCGCAGCTCATCCAGACCTCAAGAATTGCCACCAGTTTAAATCATTTTCCAGCTCTAAACAAGAACAAAAGGTTGAAATGTTGATGACTTCCATAAAGCAAAATTCAAACAAGTATCACCTCAAATATCAGGTGTCATGTCACTACAGTTTGTTCGAAAAATTTGAAAGACTTTATTTTAATGGTGAGGGCTTTTACCTTTTTAATGTACGTCTGACTGTACATTAACTTGACTTGAGTGTCATTTTCTGTTCACACTGCATTTACGTGGTCCTGGGTTTCGAGTGGGTGACTGCAGCCCCAGAACAGCCTGGCAATGCCCACTAAATCATCAAAATAAGAGGCGGAAATGACTTCAAACAAACTGAGTTCTTGCTGTTTTCTTTAGCTGAGTACAAACCAATGAGAAATTTAGTCTCCGTCCTAAAACTGGACAGACTGGCTCTTCTCCTTTATTTATATTGTTCCTCAGGAAGAATAACTGATTGTCATTTTACTGAAGATAGCAAACTATAGCAAAAGAAGGAAAGTGTTAGTATTTATAGTTTGAAAATCACCTCTGACCCCAATAGTCTGAGAGTATAAAGCACCTCATATATTTTGGCACTCTGCCTTTGGCTATATTGGTGCTTAAGGGCCTGATAGAGCACATGGTGAAACCAGCAGGAATCTTCTGTTTGACTTGGGCTGGCTGTGAGTGGTGTCCCCCAGATTACAAATGTATTTATGCGGACCTGCAAGAAGGAAGCTTTGGGCTCTCCTGAGCCTGTACAATTATCTCCCTTGACATGATTGTGGGACATACCATCTGCCCTACCACAGCAGTTGCACCAGCTACCCTCTCCAGCAAGAAGCTATTTGTGTGCTGCCATTTCCATCCTGACTCCTCTTTTAGCTGTGAGATCATTGCAGGTGGCACCTCCACACAATCCCTCCTGTCACCTAGAAGAGCATTTCTCTGCATCCCTCCACACCCCTCCAAAACTCCCATATAAACCCCCAAAACTCCCATCTCTGTACTTGATAAGCGTGTAAAGCCTCACTCCTGCTTGGTCACAGTGTGATGGTTAAATTCAATCTTTCCACCACAGAGTGAAGAAAAAGGAAAGCTGAGGTTTTGCCTTAAGTCCAGGGAAAAAATTATCTGCCCTGGCCTTTTCCCCAGTGAGTGACCCTGGGAGGGAGGAGGAAAACGGTCTTTTGGAGGCTCTTTTTTTCATCTGAGAGCAAGTCAGCAATTAAAGCTGACTCTGCTTATTCATTAGATCACATTAAAGAAAAAAAACAGCAAAAGTGGAGGGGGAACTCTCTAAATAAATTTGGTGCACTCTTCCCTCATCCATCAATAGTTATGACTAGTCAATGTGCTCAATTTGTAAGCTAACTGCTTCTGAAGTAGAACCATATGGTTGCTTTAAAACATCTTTTTCGTGCTTAATTTGAGGCAATGATGCACCCTAATCAGCCGTGTGCGGATGAGACCCCTAATTGATGAATAATGAATCACATGCTCTCACTCTGATTGCAGCATCACCAAATTAATCCTGTTAATCACTTGAAGTTGAATTGTTTTGCAGGCTGAGGTTTGTTTTAATGGCCAAATCGTGGCGCTGCAGGTGGAGGGGATGCCTTGTGAGACGCTGTCTTCCACTTGCTCTGGCGGTAATGCTGCTTCTCTCCCACTTCTCCAGGGCACAGAAGGCATCTGGGGGAGGAGGTCACAGTAAGACCTGCAGCATCAGAGCTTTAACCATGAGGACAGAAAGGGCTTTGTTTTCCCCTAGTATCATCATGTCGCTGTGTGGTCACTGTCCCTGCTTGTCTTATGGTGGTGCACACCTACTTGGCTCTGGTGCTGGCAAGTGCCAGGGCAGCCTCAAGGAGACCGAGCCTGTACCATTTCGAAGACATGGGCAACACAACACAGCATGAACAGCAGGCACGGACGGCAGTGTTGCTTCACATCATTCATTAGCATCCTCCTGGGAGGCTTTTAGGACGTGGTTTAGGCTGTGAAAGGATCTCTCAGCTGTGACAATAGCTTAATGGTGTGAGTATAAGCAAGTGACAACATTGAATGGTAAATACCAAGCCCAGGCAAAGGCTGACAGTGCTTCCAGTCCACATTTCTGCCTATATATAAGATGCTGTAAGGTCCTCTTCATGGAATGCGGGCATGGAGCTTGGCCTGATTACACAGGAAAAAGTAAGCAGGAAAGAGAAGTCACTGTCCGTAGCCATAGCCCCAGGGCTACACGTTTCTTTCCTCTTGAATGTGTGATCTCTGATCCCTGCCCAGGGCCACTCTGGAACTTATTCTGACTCTGGTGCCACAAATGCACACACACACCGGGACAGAGTTTTAAATGAATTTAGATGTACCCAAGTCTGGATGCTTACCAACTTGAGAAGAGCTCAGATGCTCACTCTCCCATCGACAACAAAGCAGGACAGGACATCGTTGCTGACAATTTTCATGGCAGTTACCTGTGCAGACCCTGAGACTGCAATGAGAAGACTTCATTACAATTCAAATTAATATCCTTGCTTAAATCAGGACAGACACTGAACTTAAAGCAAAATTCTAAAGTTACATTTAATCAAAGAAGATACTTGTGTGCTAGTACTTAAAGTAAGTGAAAAAAAAAGTCAATAATGATTTGTCTGGTGTTCATTATAACACTGAAACATTTGTGCTGTATTATTTTTGCATTGCTACCTCTAAGCCTTTCATACAGAGGCTGAATTGATTACCCAATCTGTCAGAAGCATTCAGCTCTGGCATTATTGACCTCATACAGTTAATTGCACAATTATCTTTCAACTCTGCAATGAAGTGCTGCTTATTCTTATGGTTTGAATTTTAAGTCTTACTGTTGAACTCCTGTGCATGGACCTTTAGCTGCAGCTGAATAAAAATTCCTATTTCTCCTTCTTTTTCACACTAATAAACATAACACAGCCACACTGGGCTGTATTGTCTTTCCATTCTCAATGAAAACACAGTGCACAACTGAGTTAGTAGTACAGTGCAGAAACAGTACATACGGTGGTAGTGATGCCCAGTGATCTCAGGAAGCCTACAAATAAGAAAGCAATTTACATCAAGAGGATGTGAATGCTTTAAATTAAAAGATGAAAGGTTCAACAACACCAGCATGGAAAATTGTTCCAAAACACTGTGATGACTCCATGTTACCAGGCTGCTTTGGTGCCCCATTCCTTCTTATGCACAAAACTTGGCTTTCTCTCATTGATGTGATACTAGGCAAAAAAAAAACAACCCCACAATGCTATTTGCCCTTCAGTGTCTCTACGAATGCTGGGCACACATAACTTCTACCCTCCACAGTATGTTAAAGGATGACCAGGTGTCTGAAGGCTGAGCTGTGCTCTTTCAGCTGGCAAGCCTCTCAGTCCTGTGTTTCTGAAGGGCCCGCAAGCAGGGGGAGGGAGGGCTTATTGTCGGGGCGGACAATTTTAAATGCTGTGCACTGATTCTCAGAAATTCTGCATAATTGCAGCTGCCACTGGAGATGTAAAAGAGTGGGGGGGCAGAACTTGTTTGCAATACTTTAACAAAGTGCATTCCTCTTTATCTTTCCATAGATAGTTGTCAGTAACACTATAATTTTGTTAAAATACTTTCATCTAAAACAGTGCTACAACTCCATTAAACCTGTATTTCCCCTATTAGACATCCATGCAGTCACTGCCTTCCATCCTTTCTGAAGTGCAAAAGCTCCTTTCCCACCCCACTGCAAACTCCAGCAATCCCACACACCTCCAGTTCTTCACCAAAGGGCATCAGTAAACTTTTTTTCTAGTTTTTCTCTGCTGTACTCATTTTGGACACTCCCATCTCCACCTCCTCTGTTCTTCTGTCTTGATCGCTGTGTCTCACCACATGACTGGTCCACCTTGGGATGCCTGTACCCTGCAATCACAGCTATGCAGTCTGGATACACCCAGGTCAATTTTCTAATAAGTGATGTCTGGTGGTCGGCTCGCTCCAGGCTCAGGATGCAGCCAGGTGGGCAAGTGCCAGGGAAGCAGGGCTGCAAATGCCACCACAGCACCAGCTCTGTGTCCTTCTTCCTTCTGGTGTGGTGCTGGCTGGAAGCCAGGGAGCTACCAGGTGCTTTCTCCATTTCAGAGTATTCAGGCAGAGACCTCCTTGTCTCTGTCCTTTGCTGCAGTGGCAGCTGTAACCCAGATCTCTGCAGTCACCTCAGGATACGTCAGGGCATGACATTTATCTTACGTCCCTTCACCCATCTGAGCTGGGTGCTTTGCCTGAAGGTGTTCTCCAGGTTCCCTCTGTAGTCAGGGGAGATCAATTTCTCCAGAAGGGAATTTTGACCTGTAACAGAATCCAGGATGCTCAGTGAGGTGCTGTGTGGCTGAGCACAGCTTGAAAACTTGGGCTTCAGCTGCAAGACTGTGGCAGTCCCCTGGTTTCAGGTTGGCTGGGAGCCTCAGCAGAGCAGGTTGGCAGCTCCCCAGCAGATGCAGTGGAGATACACCATGTGAATCCAGACCCAGGCTTAAGGATGCCTGCTGTTATCTGCACCACTTGCTGAGCATCCTCAAACTGACTTCAAAAAGCAAGACAAAATTCCTTGCCACCTGAAAAAAGGTTTCTGGCTGACCCAGGGGAACACAGTGTTGCAGCATACACCGAGCATCCCCCTGCCTTATCACTGTCCTGTAAAAGCAGAGGCAACTGTCTCAGCTGGAGAGATCCTTTTGCCATTTTCAGTCCTCTGCAGAGTGGGGCAGTGGCTGCCTGGCAGGATGAACAGCCCCACAAGCACAGGAGGGGAGGACTGTGTCCCTCCTGCCCCTGTTTCTAATGAGGAAATTACACCTACTGCAAATAAAACCCTTGTCAAAGGGGAAACCCTTGCCAATAGCCCTGAAATCCCACATCAGGTCTTGTGAGAATGGGGCTGAGAACCACAGCCTCCAGCCTCAGCTATCAGAGTAACAGGGATGTGGCAGAGGTTTTCTATTGACTCCTCTATGGCTTTCAGCATAGGACAGCAATTTCCCAGGGCTGTTGAAAGAAAGCTGTCCCCATTGTCCCATGTAGTCACAGTAGCACCCCAAAAAGTGATGTAAGGGGACTGCACTACATCTGCAAGGTCATCCCTAGCAGACATCTGATGTGGGGCAGCTGAGGCACCTGCTCACCCCTGTGCACCACTGGGGATGCACCTTTCAACTCTTCCAAATTTTGAGGGAGTGAGGACCTGTGGTGGGGAACCCAAGTGTAACCCACAGCCCTCCTGCTGCACTTCTGTGGGAAAGGGAGTTTTTCGACCCATGTCCTTGTGAGCAAAACCTGTGTTGGGTGAGGCTGGTGCTCACAAGTTATTTCAAACACGTCCTGAGATTATCCTTGTTTGTTACTTGAAAACCATATTTGGTGGCTATTTCGGGGCTTTGCAGAATGATGGTCATTATGTGATATTGCAGACAGCTATTATTCCTGCTCCAGCTTTAATAAACACTTGGCAGATTTAATAAAACTGATCCAGATTTAAAGTGTCCCTCTGGTGATAAATCACCTGGTAAAAATTTTCCAGTCTATTCTTGCTCTGGGATTTCTGCTTAGTTCAATTTATTAGGCAAAATAAGTCAAGCTGTTTTCATCAAATTCATGTATAGCTGCCTAACAAAAGAGTTCATAAATCTAAATAATTAGAGCTAATGATTAATGCAATTAAAAACGTAAAAAATACTGCAAACAGTTTTAATTTGAGGGTATTAAAAATCATTGAAATGAATGCTGCAAATCTTCAAGACTTCTAAATGATCTCCATAAGGCTTTCTAATTGCTTTGTAAAGAAAAGGGGAGAAGCAGCTCAGGGGCTTCTGGCAAAACCAGGCTGCCCCAATAGGTTGCCCTTTGCCAAATGTAGGAGTAGGTGCTTCCCTGATCCACACTTTCTTTTTCTTATTCTTTTTTTAATGCTGGAGATGGGAGGAAACAACTCCTAAAACAAACTAATTTTTGGTCATTTTCTTCCCTTTGCAAACAGTTTGAAGACAGAGCGATTTGTACTTACAAATCTGTGCCATTAAGAGAGACCCTAAATCCACATGCACACAAGCAGTAACTGTTTGTATGCCAAGCTGTTTGTAAGCCTGATTTGACAGCGTTGGGCTATTCATTCCTTTGTCAACCGTCCGTCGCAAAACGTTAACCTGCATGGGTCTTGGGGTATGGGAGAGCTAAATCTTCCTTCGACAACTGTATAATGACCAGACTGTTTCATTAGGAGGACAATTCACTCGACAAATCCAGCCCAAACAACTTATTTCACAATTTGTGAGTAGAATTAAATTTGGGGGGAGCGGCGTGGGGGGAGGTGGGAGGCGGGAGAAGGTGAGTGGCACACAATGTGCCGCGGGATCAGCGCATTAGGACAAGTGCTCCAACCCATTGCAGCAGCGGCCGTGGGCCTGAATCCTGCAAGGCTCGCCGCATGCAGATCAGCGGATTAGGGGGTCCCCGGCACCAGGTCAAGTGTCTAGAGGGTAGCTGATAAACACCCCAAACCTGACAACAGATTTTTCTTTCTTCCTGCTCCACTTGTTAAGTGCCGGAGCAAATCTTCTGAATGGCAGTGGAGTTTACTTAGGGGCCTTTTCTTCCAGAAGACACTCTATCCATTTTCTGAAGCCTATTTCAGGCGGTCTCTAGAATAAATTTGCTACGCATCCCGCACAAAAAAACCCACCCTCTTCCCTCCCCCTTCGCCGTCTTAACTATAGCCTTTGTCTCAAGGTGTGTGAACAAGGGGGGAAGAAATCTGCACTGAAAAAGCAAAATCGAGTCCCCTGCGGATTAAGTCGAGCACTTTGAAGATTGTCTGAACAACTGACTTTTCATCTTTAAAAAAAAGTTATTTTTTTCCCTTGGAGACAGCGCTACTTTTAAAGAAACATAGCAAATATCCTTTTTCCAATGCTATGACAAAAAGTGCCAGTTGTTGCGCTGAGAATCTGGTGGAGGGATTCTCTGAAGAAGGGATTCTCTGACAGAGAGTAACTGTTTGTCACGGTCACCTGCCGATGACAGCTCTCGCTAAGGAGAAATGAAAGGGGGCTCTGCCAACAGAGCATAAAGTATTTTTGAAATATTAAGAATCAAAGCCATCTCATACTATAGAAGTGGAATGCCTCTTCAGCCTGACCCATGGAATCAGAGGTGGTGACACAGGCAGTGGGCAATCTGCATGTTTCATGGTCTGTTAGACACTGCAGGGTCCTAGCATTTCACACGCACCTCCAGAGCCAGGACTGACATGCAGCCTGCTAATGAGGTGAATAATTGTAAAGAGAGTACTGCTGGGTTTAGCTACCTTGAGGCTGGGGCCAAGAGAGATGAAGACAGCAGATGATAACAGCCTTTATCTTGTGTCTCTGCTCCCAGCAGTGCTGTCACTTATTCTCCAGTCTCTCTGCTGCTGCCTTTGCCCTCCTGATGGCTTTGGTGTGGGAAGATCCCAGCTTCTGGGACCAAGGAACAGACTGCTCTCACTTTAAGATGGCAGTCACACTGCAGACTAGTTTGCAAAAGCAAAAAAAGGTTGGATGGGATGAAAACTCCTCACCCGAGAGCATGAGTCCCGGGCCACGCACATGGCTTCCACCATCCCCTGCTCTGTGTAAGAAGGCTCTGGCATGAAGATCTGAAATTTTTCTTATCTTCATCCTCCTTTTTCCTATGTATGGCAACTCTCTGCATTGTTGTGCCTCTCCTTTCCTGGGCCTGGGCCTTGGCACTTCCTGTAGGTGCTAGTGTCTGCAAAGAAAGCCTGGAGGTGTGAATGGAGACCTGAGCCTGCAAAAGCTTCCACCCTTCAGAGGTGCCTGCAGCTCCAGGGAAGCCTAGACTTCCCTACACCACCCAGCTGGCAGATACCACAAGAATGACCTTATTTTTCTATTTTTCGGGTGAAAAAAGAAACACACACCCCTCAAATGGTGGCAGAGACCAACAGAGCAAACTACCCCGCTATGAACACACCCTAATGTTGCCCCACATCCACTGGGGTAAAATTTGCCACAGCAGCTGTGGGGCTTCCTCAGCACCAGAGAACTGGTGGAGTGGATGTTGCCTTGCTGGAGCTGTGGATGCTGTGGACATCATCCATAGCTCCAGCAAGGCAGCATCCACTCCACTGGTACTGTCATAACGCTTCCCACTGTACTCTCCTGCAGCTTCTGCGAAGCTGCTATGGCTCAGGACCACATGCTTGGTCTGTTGACCAAGTGGCCTGATCCAACTCTGTGTATGCTGTTCTCATGCTCAACATCTTTCTTTCAAGATACTTCCTTTTCTTCTAGATGAGATGTACTTTAGAAGAGGTAGGAAACGGACTATGTGATTGGCAATAAACCTCCTGTGCCACCTGCAACGTCATCATAGAATCATAGAATGGTTTGAGTTGGAAGGGAACTTAAAGCTCATCTCCTACCAACTCCCCTGCCATGAGTAAGGGCACTTTCACTACACCAGGTTACTCAAAGCTTCATCTTGCCATCCTTACGTGTGTATTGCTACAAATAGTGCCAGCTATCCCCAAAACTGCAAGCATGCAGATTCCCTTGACTTCAAAGCACTTCTGTTTCAGGCAGTGCTCTATTGCTGCCTTCTCAGGGGTAGAGGCTTCAGGATGGCTTTGGGGCTGGAGCATCAGTAGTGACAGATAGCACCAGGGTGGCAGGGCAAGACTAACACTGCTGCTGTGATGATTCATTCAATGATCAAAATTAATAGCAAAGCTGGGGCTTGCTATTCTCCATTTATCCAGAGACAAAGAGAAGCAGAAGTAGCCAGTGTGCAATTGCTTTGTAGGATCTGGTAAGTAACCTATAGCCTCATTGAAAGTTAACAGGGTTTCTAGAGTGAAATGCAATTCCTTCTCCTCATTAATTCAATACAACCTGTTTTCCCAAAGAGAGGATTATGAGCAGATTGGTCTCAGCCTGCTTCCTGTTTTGGTGTGATAGTAGCATGGGTGTGCTTGGACAGGTGGCCCCACCAAAACCCCTTGGCCAGGAAATCAGGGTGGCCTTGACCTCCATGCTCCTGATGAAAAGGCAATGGTTTACCCAGAGGAGAGCCTTCCTGCTTTCCATGCGGTGGAATGTGGGACCTCCTCTGAACTCACTCCCAGTAAGGACCAGGGGAGGAGTTTCTGCATCAGAGGCAGGTTTCATACAGCTAAGTGGCCTAACCCTGCTGGCTGCATTGAAGAAAAACCATTAGAAGAAATCAGCTTTTGATGGGAAGTGTGAGATGCATACAGGTCAGAGCACATAATGAGATAAACTTTAACTTGAAACTAATTCTTGAGCTTATTATACTGTAATAGCTTTGGGAAAATCACTTTGTGTGGACATATTACATTCTGTAAGATAGAGCTTCTACTAGCACTAAGCCAACGAGGCTATTTTCCTCTTTATTCCTAAATGCACCAGCTTTAAAGGACGCTTTCACGGATTAGGAAAATGTGTTTCGGTTAAATTGTGCTACCCATGTAGAGGCTATGTGTAATTAAATTCTATCACTGAGATTACCAGTTATTAGATTATATATGTATTTTTTTAAAAAAGCAAGCATGGTTTTGCTTGTGTGACAAGGGGTGGCACGAAGAAAACCAGTAGTATGTGCAAAGAATTGCTAAATAACTGATAAATAGGCTTAAGTTATTTAAACTGGCATCACAAGTAGCTTAAGCAGTATGTTTTGTATCATCTAGATTTCTAAATACCTGTAGTATATTTGTAAACATGGCAATCTAACATTTTGCTGAGCAGCACATTCACATTCAAATTAACATAAATGAGGATTTAACAGCTGATTGCACAGTGTGAATGATAGTAACTAATTGTCAGAGAGGGAGAGTCGCAAGATGATGGTCCTAATGCGATCAGCGAGGAATAAGATGCGTTGCAGGACGAATGCGAGAGGTTTTTAAGACTGCTGCCTGCCTCTGGGGAAGCGAATGCGACAGAGGAGCGATGTGGGCAAAGCGGGCAGTCAGAGGAGGGAGGCTCGGAGAGCTGGTGCGAGGGGCGGCGTTAAACCTTGTTCCTGCGGGCCCCCACCTCCTTTATGGCGGGGATCAATGGGCTCCCTGGCTATTGAATGCTGGTCCTCCTGGAGGAAGCAATTGTTCAGAGGTGTGGCTCATTTCAGGCATTTAATCTCCGCTGAATGGGGGCTGTGTTACCCGTTTTGCTTTCGGTCGGGGGATTGCAGGCAGCTGGTCAGTGGGAAGCAACAATGACCGCCGGCTCTGAATGGGGGCAAATGCCGGGCTGCGGGCGCCTGCGTCCCCACCGCTGACCCTGGTTATCCCCCTCCCCCGGGGGGCCATGTCGCACGCAGCAGGAGCTGAGCTTTTCTCCACGCTGCCATTGTAGCGCGGGCAGAGGCTTACCTGCAGGTTTTGTCCTCGCCTAATAACATTTAGACCTGATAGACACATGCAACAGGGCCTGGAGATGGGGGGCAATATGGATGAGGTTGTTGGAAGCAAAACAGGAAAACACTCCCTATTTTTGCATTGGCGACTGGGGCAGCCTCGGCATGCACAGGGCAGGGCTTTTGCTGCTGCTCAAGTCTGGGGGTTTCAGCATGTGTCTGCCTGAGCCCACCCTCCTAGCTGCCCTTCAGCAGCCGGGTGAGAACAGTTACCAATGGATGTTTTTGGGTCAGCAGCCATGTAGTGGAATGGATGGCTGGCAGGGTCTCGTTTTGTGTGGGCTGGTGGAGAGGGTGATCCTGCTGGGAAAGCATCACTAGGATCTTGCAGTTGCTATGCCAGTGTGGTGGCTGGGCATCTGCAGCCATGCTGCTCATGTAGCATGAGCTGCTGCTGCTTCCTTCTCTTTGGCTGGTGTCTGCCATAACCTGGTTTTCTGTCCTCAGGGGTTGAGCCCTTGTTCCCTTAGGGAGCCTTGCTGCATCCAGGTACTAGTGTAAGTGGAAAGAAGCAAGGCATTCTCCATGATCTTTGCAGGGAGCTGAGGTTAGATGAATGCCTCACATCCCATTGCATTTTAATGTCATCTTTCAGTTTGAAGCATCTGGGAAGCTATCACTAAAGTCAACAATAGTCTCCCACCCCCATCTCCTTCTTACCCTCCAACCAGTGGCAAGGGGAGCCCTGAGGAAAACCCCTCTCCCAATCGGATTTGAACCAAGTCACTGTCTCTGCCCCTCTCACCCCAAGGGAAAGAGAGGGGAAACAGCATTTCTTGTTGTAATGCTGGCCATGCTCAGACCACCTGCTCTGCAGGATAAGCACTCTGTCTTCCTTGGAACCTGCCATGCTCAGGCACCGTCCTCGCAGCTGAATGAGTAGCAGTGAGGTAACACCAATGTTCCTGTTTGGGAGAAACTTTCATAGTTAGACCTGGGTTACATTTTGCCAAATAGTAGTGACACCAGAAAATACAAGTGTTTGGGGTAACCTGAGGTTCTTATCTGGCCTGATCTCACCTGTTTTGCCTGAGTTTAAAAACAGGTACAAAACCAGAAAGACCAAATTTATTGTAGGAGGGAGAGCTGCTTCCAGGTATACCCAGGAGCCTCAGTGGCTGCATCACTCACCCAAGTGAGACTCCCATACACACACACCAAGGAGCTTTGAGATCATATTTTCCGGCCTGAGGACAGGTCCATGGCCAGCAGGTTTCCCACATTTAGCTTGCTGAATGCTCTTTTTTTGTTGTTGTTTTGACTGAACAAGAAAATGTTACTTACCAACAATGTTAAACTGAGGTTATTTTTCCATTCAGAAGCTGAATGGAAGTTTCATTTATTAGCAGAGCCTTGCATGACTCTGCGTCAGCACTTCCACCCATCAAGTGCTCAAGGCCAAGTTCCTCCTTCCACCTTTTCCATGGAAGCTCTGGCAGATACTGCATCCCCCTGACCTCCTGCCATCCCATTCATGCTGGGTTTATCCCACATGGGCACTTTGCTGCTCACTTATGGAGCCCCTCTCCTTGCCATGGCGAGTTGCCCAACTTATTGACCTGGCTTAAGCTCTTTGAAACAGGGACACTGCAGCTGTGTGTCTGTACATGGCCTGGTAAAACCGTGTCCTGACTTGGTGCTACCATGTTCTATGAATTAAAACCAGGAAGGGAAATCAACTGACTATTCACAATCACATCTCTGTTACTGGGCTTACTATCTCAAATACCCCTGTTGGACTCCAGCATTGCCCCACTCCTCCTGTATTTGCCTTCCAGTGGGCTTTTTTGCTACTGAGATTAATACTAAATACCCTTTAATTTTACAGATAGTCTTCCCGGTGATGTATCTAGACAGTCCCATGGAAAGACCAGACAGCATCCATAAACGTTTCCTATCTCTAAGCGCTTCCTATCTCTCACTTCCTATTTGAGGGAGGATAGAAGAAAGGGAAGGAAGAAGTTGGCCTGTGAGAAATCCTTGCACAAATGTCTTAACCAAAGGCTGGCTGTAAGGAGGGAAGAACAAGGCTGCAGACCCAACCTGTGAGGACGATAACTCACTCAGTTGTGGTCAATGAATGTCAGCCACGAAGAAACTCAGATTCACTTTCTCTCCCACCAGCCTGAAGGAAACAGGCTAACAATGCTCCTGAGCTGAGCTGGGCTGTGGCTGCAGGGCAGCGGGCGAGGTTTCAGTCGCTGTGAACACCTTCTGTGCTCCCTCTCTCTTGAGCAGCTCCTAATAACTTGGCAGCTCTGCAAAGGGTCTGTTGGAGGCAATCACTTGCCTTAACTGAGAAGCCTGGATGGCTGTAAATTGGAGAGTTGATTGTGTCTGTGCTCCCCTTGGCGTCTCTGCCTTTGATGGTTTTATCCTCCGTTATAGCTCAGCATCCCAGCATAAGAGCCACTTGCCAGGCTGTCTCAGCAAGGGATGGAATTGCTGAACATATTGGAGGTTTCTTTTTTTTTCCCTATCAAGAAGTCTTTATAGCATACCCCTGTGATTAGCAGTATTAACGAGCCTGGCCACTGCTAGAGTGACTTGTTATTGGAAACAATGACTTTGGGAGATCTGCTAGACAAAAATAAAATAATTACCAGGGCCAAAAGCCTTAAGGAGATCTCCAGTTTCTAATAAAGACATTTTAATACATCAAGGATTTGAGCAAATGGGCAAAATACTTTTACAAAATCAAATATTTAATGCAAAGAAACATCAGAGTTAGTGAAAAAAAATTACAAGGAAAAAGAACTTTAAAGCAGGTCTAGCTTCCAGTGTGGCCAACACTGGTAATGCCAACCTAGCCATCTGAAAACAAAGCACCTGGGAACTGGGCTTCCTTTGGTTCCTGAATCATCAAATTTGAAATATGTATTCAGAGTCTGGCCACAGACATACTCAGGGCTAGTTGCGGCAGCAAAGTACCAATCTGGTACATAGAGACTATAAAACCCAGAACTCAGCTCTGCAATCAGATCTAGGCTTTTCTTGGCAATGCCCCAACACAGCATGACAGAAATTAATTGTTCTTGCAAATAGCAGGGACTGAAGCAGTGGTATTAAAACAAAATTCTCTTCCAAATTGCAGACCTTCAAAAGTAAGTAGTGTGCACCATGTGCGAGCAGCTATGGACAAATAATTCTGATATGAAAACGATAGTACTCTATTATTGAATTGCATTATTTTCCTTGGCATTTTATTATCTGTGAAAGAACCTGGAAAATAATTCACAGATCATATCTGTCAGATCCAGCTGAGATGTGAGAGAGGAAGCAGCCAGCCAGGACCCAGGGGCATCACTAGCTGGAGCTGCACCTGAACTTAGCCTTGAGTCAGAAGCCACCTCACCTTCCATGCCAGTGCAGAGTAGGTAAGGTTTACCTTTTAAGGCCTCACTGCAGACACAAACAAGCATCCTAATCTCTGGTCAAGCTCCATAGCACAGCTTTGCTTTTCTGCCTGTCTTGCTTGCTGTTCTTGGTGCTCCCTCACCAAACACTGTTGTAGCCACTTGGGACTCTCCACTGGCTCCCTTCCATCCTCACCTTGCCACCACCCTGCAGAGGTCAGGAGGAGGAGGCAGCATTGTCCAGTGAGCACACCTGGGTGTCAGGACAGCATTTCTGCAGCTGCTTCATAGCATCACACACACCCTCCAGCCAGTGCCCCTGTGGGAGAGCAGCTCTGTGGGGCTTAGTTGCCAGCTGGGGTTAAACCACACCACCCGAAAAACTCAATTTCCTACTGACCCAGGCAGCAGTGAGGCACCATTTGCAGCCGTCCTGGGAGCTGGTGCTGTGTGGGCAGCTACTGCAAGGCTTGTAAGGACACGTTAAGGCATCTCCATGAGAGTGGTAAGAGCAGACATGGAATCACAGGCAAGGTGTGGTCTGGACAGGCCAACTTACTCCCCCCATGTCCCTCTCTCCAACTGTTAGTCTCCAAAATCAAGAATTTGTGTAACTGTCCTTGAAGCTTCCCAGAGGGGAAGGCTCCACTGTTTCTCCAGGTGACGTGCTCTAGTACCTCATTGTAGGAAATAGGAGGCAGGACCTAACCCCAAAGTAGGCACAGGCAAGACCAAGGAGCAAGGATGAAGGAGCACAGCTTCTGCAGGCAGCATGGTGAGCAGCCATAAACAGGCAGTAAGATTGTGTTGTCTACCTATGAGTGGAGGGAGAGCATTAATCGGGTTAAGTGGCCACCCCATAACTCTCCCAGCCTTTTGTTGCTCCCGGGACAGGGCACTGCTGGTTGCCATCTGCAGCCAGCACAGGCTTCACGTGGAGGGCCAGAGCCACAGGGGTGAGGCTGACACTGTTCGGGTGGCTTTCAATAGCAACAATGGCAGGCACTCAAATGTGAGGAAGACGGCCTTGACGTATTTAGCACCATAACCCCCTTGAAAATAATGAGAGCTGGCTCCTTTGTGGGTCTGGGGCTGAATGGGTGTAGTAAATCTTGTAGCCTTTAACTTCTGTGTCCGGGTAGCTTGGTGCTCCTCATTCATTTGTTAGACTCTAAGCCATCTTGTAGAGGGAAGGGCATGATAGTACCTTATGACATGCCCATGGTAAATCACTTTATGCAGGCTGGTTTTTGGGGTGCTTATAATCTCCTCCCTGTACGTTTATGTCTAGACTTATTAAGGGCTTATGGCCTTCTCTTAATTTTCCTGAAAACCAGATGCATGTAATGTTATTCATTTCTATTATTTTCACAGCTGTACATTCTTTTGCTGGTTAATCTTCATTTCCATTAACAAGGGCTATATGGGTGTGCGTAGACTTCCCACTAACTCTTGAGAAAGAAAAAAGTAATGTTTTATATTTCCAGACTTTTGTAAAATTACTATAACTAGCTCGCATCTGTTCTATCCAGATGCTACCACTGCAAGAGACCTGGATCACCCGTCAGGACAGCTCCACCCCCAGCCAGAACAGGCTACAGGAGCACACTGGTGGGGAGGAGCAGGCTCCAGTTTACCCAACGCTTGTTGTCTGGACAACAAAAGTGTTTAGATAGGCAAAGCTTAACTCAGTGATAATGTAGTAAATAGCTGCAGACGAAATGGCCTCCTGGTGTATGAGAAGCTGAGTTCTCTGATCTCTGAGTTTTCCGTCCTGAGCTCTCAGTGGGGAGGTCCTCAGGAGGGAACCATACCCTCTGCTGTCTTGGTGCTGCTCAGAGCTAGTATCAGAAGGACTCAGGCTCAGTCTGGTGTTGAAGTGTGCCCTCATCTTCCTTAGCGATGTCACTGGCTGAAACCTAGTGAGTGCGGTTAAGCATATGCAAGCTATTCTTTTCTGAAAGGCTGTGATTTGACCGATGGGATGTATTTCCACATTAATGAAAAGGCTAACCAGCTGCTAGGTTTAAGATACACTGCCTCCAAAAAAGGGAATCTGACAGCTCTTTAGAAAAAAGGCTCACAGATTTTGTTTTTAAATAGGAGCAAAACATCATGCTTTTTTCTGCCCTCATTTTCAGGAACTGTTCTGATGAAAAAGAAACTGTGAAGGAAAAATAACCCCCAAGGTTTTAGTGATCTTTTAAATTTACCACTAAAAATGAGACTGAAGAAGGAAGTACCTTGGGGAGCATTACTAATTGGAGGTGCTTCCTTTCTCTTCACTCTCCAGGTAGAATGAAGCAAGAATGCCAGTTTACTTCTCTATCCCATTGGATTTAATGTGTTTGGGAAAATTCTTTGTCTCATCTTCTCTATGTTACGGTGCTATCATGACCCATATTTTAGTTCCTAGGCTTCACAGAATGCTGCCACAGCACCCATTCTTCCAAATCAGATCCAAATATAGTGGGGTTTGTCTCTTGCTTCTCCCTAGGAACAGGAATTGGAACAGTAATTATCAACTCAACTTTATTTTGCACAAAAGAGAGAAACTGAAAGCACATTTGATCAGGAGTCCTTATACTTCGTGACATCCAACTGGTGAGAAAAGCAAGGCTCAAGGCCATCTGCCCTAGCTGCTCCTGACATCTGCTATTTAACTGGCCAGGCTGAGGATTGGAACGAGTTACTATTAATTATTGAAGGCAGCATTTTCACTACTGGCTTCTTTAGCAGAGGTCAGTGTAGTGTCCATTCAGTTGCAGACACACTGAAAACTAAATGCATGACCCCAGTCAAAGTTCATTGTAGAGACACAGATCTGGGCCATGACCTTAGAAATAGCTCAGCCTGTTTTGCAAGATCAAGAAGGCATAGAATTACCTATTAGAATAAAGTTACCATCTTCAAAATGGATGTCCATATAGATCAGCAACTGCTACCATAAATAAGTGTAAAGATTTCTGAGGATGAACGACAGCAGCACCTAATCATATAGGTTTTTTTTAATGATCTTTTCACCTGCAGTAAGCGTCAGGTCAAAGGCTGTAGGCAGTGTCATCTCATCTGGCATGCCAACTGTGAGACTGCAACATGCAGTGTCTCCAGAAAGGCATGAAGGAGGGAGGGACTGGAGAGAGCAGTGCTGCCTCTGAGGTGCGACAAAGACTTTTTATGTTTTTAATTAAAACGTTTTTATTTACATTTTTATTAAAACATTTCTCAGTTCAGGTACACGGAGATGAGGGGAGTGATGCAGCCTGTACCTGGACACAGAGGTGTCTGAAAGGCACACAGGAGGAAACAGGGATCTGCACATGCTCTCTGCCTGTCAGCTGCAATACACTGCTGCAAACAGAATGAGTCACTGAAGCAAACGTAGAAACTGGCTGATTTAAGCTGACATTTCCAGATGCTCACTGTGGCGTTGTTGTGAAGAAAACCCTTGGGAGCAGGAAACCTGGAAATGTCCGTTTGAAACTGCAGCACTTCTGAACAGATTTTGCCATCTAGAGTTGTAAGAGAGGATGGTGGCCAAAAAGCATCCCCTTGCTTTGGCTGTTGTCTCGACAGTGCAGCAAAGTCCCCAGGTCACAAAGCTGTTGCCCCCCAGCATTGTATGTCTTAACTGTGTCCAAAATGTGTGGTGTAACATAACAGAGCTAATTATGTCACTGACTGAATTCATGGGACTGCTGGCAAGCAATGATTGCTCTGGTGTCACAGCAAAGTCCTCAGTGCCAATTCTCCTCTGGTTTCCTCCACTTGGAGGTGAGAAAAGGCTCACGAAGAATTTCTTCAGTGTTGCAGGTGCTCCCAGCTGTTACCCACAGGCCACCATTAGTAACCAAGCTTGTCATGGCAACTAGTATCCACTCACATGTGCTCACATCCAAGAAGCCCACATCTCCCCTTCAGTGGCAACATCTGGATGTCCAGGTCACGTCTCCAGTCTCAAGCCGGCGCTGAACTGCACAACATGGATTATCTGTGCATGGTTCCTGCTCAAAACTATCTCTGAAACATACAATCATAGAATAGTTAGGGTTAGAAAGGACCTTAAGATCATCTAGTTCCAACCCCCCTGCCCTGGGCAGGGACACCTCACACTAAACCATGTCTGTCTGTCCAACCTGGCCTTGAACACCGCCGGGGATGGAGCATTCACAACTTCCCTGGGCAACGCATTCCAGTGCCTCACCACCCTCACAGTAAAGAATTTCTTCCTTATATCCAATCTAAACTTCTCCTGTTTAAGTTTGAACCCGTTACCCCTTGTCCTGTCACTACAGTCCCTAATGAAGAGTCCTTCCACAGCATCTTTATAGGCCCCCTTCAGATACTGGAAGGCTGCTATGAGGTATCCATGCAGCCTTCTCTTCGCCAGGATGAACAGCCCCAACTTTCTCAACTTAAATAAAATAAAACTGGTTTGCCAGAGCTGAGCAGGAAAGAGGCATGGTATTTCAGAAGACTTAGGTGCGAGCCTGCAAATCCCCATACAATATTATCTGGTTGCTGTGACATGCAATTAGTGGGGTAATACTCCTCTTCTGGAAATGAGAAATACAGCAGAGAAACTGGGGGTGAACAGTTTAGATGAACTGCTTTGCCTGGAGAAAAGAACAGTGATCCTTTAGAACACTGCAGGATTGACTGAAATAGCTGATAAACATGAAGGATAAACCAGAGAACATGCGCTCCATTTGCAAACCTTTGGTCATTCTTCCTGTTCCTGTTGGAGGATGGATGTGGCTGCTCAAAATCAAGCCTGCCATTTAAAAGAGGGATGTTGCTAAAGCAACAGGGGAATTTTCAGACGTTCTGGTCTAGGAGATTGCTGCCTAGCACATTGCTTCAACAAGCAGGTGAAATCTCTAAGGCATTTCCTAATGTAAGGAAGAGGTGAAAAATTACCCAAGAGCTATGGTAGACTCTTACAGAAGGACACAGTGAAGTGCCTCATGGAAACGATCAGGGTGAGCACTAGATCAATGGCAAAAGAAACAGCTAATGAAAAGACAAGAGACTTGCTGTGTGTCAAACCCTTGAGATAACAAGGGACAACAGCTCGACTTGGAAAGTCCTGAACATGTTGCCCCGCACAGAGAAGACAAAAGGGACTGTGCAGGGGAGGGAGGAGGCAGAGATGGTCCCAACCACAAGCTCACATCTGAGCTCCATGCAGGCTTGAGAAGCCGTAAAGATTGATCCAGTGCTGTCAACAGAAAGGGAGAAGAAATTATACTAAAATTATGCAGGAGAAAATCCTGCTTTCAGTGAAAACTTTTGCTGTCTTTTCTGAGAGGAGGAGTCTCTCTTCAGTTCTGGATCATGCAAATAATCAGATACTCTGAAAAACAACATTTCCTGGCTACCCATAAACGCATGCCTCTGAAGAACATGCTGCTCCCTGTGGGGGAATCCATGAACTAACTTTCAGTCAACAGTTCTCAGGGATTTTCTTTCTCTTGTTGCTTCTTAGCCTGTGAATATAACCCATTAACTGATGCCTGGGGATTTTTAAAAGTATTATTATTTTGGAAATAACAGACAAGTTTGTGGTTTAGCATAATCAGCACTTTGTAACTTCTGATTTATGTCCCTACAGAAACCACACAGACGCTTCATTCATTGCTGTTAGTTTTACCAACTATGCTCCAGACCGACAGGGTAACATCTCTGGTTTTCATAGGCTCCTGCTTGGTAAACTTGAAGAATAAAAATAACGTATCACTGAGGAAAGAGACAGAAGCTAGCAGACATATTTACACTGCCCGCATGCCCCTAGCAAAAATATATCCTGCTGCAAAACACAGAAATGCATCTGTCCTGTAGACTCCAAGATCACACATCGGGTGACCGTGCAGCCTTTGCTACAAGCTTGGCTGAGGAGCCTGTGTGAGGAGGAGCCTGTGTGAGGAGGAGCCTGTCAATATCTCTCAGATGTGAATCTGTTTCAGACCAATGTAACAAGTGTTTGCCAGTGCACAATATGTATATATCAGTAAGTTATAGACCCTAATAAAACACATTATGTCCTTTCATCTCACAGGAGATTGTGAATTTGTGCTTTGCAACCTGAAGTTCTCATTAACACACTGAATCAAGCATCTGATATGATAAAATGGCTGAACTAACAAATATCACCCTAGTAACAAAAATCAATCAAGATGATTTTGCTGCAGTTTTGCAAGAAAATTTCAGTAGTGTTGGACGGACATTTTGGTATTTTTGAAACTAAAGATTCTCACTTCTTGTTGGGTTCTCAACTAGTCAGCGTGGCTCTATGTGTCAAATTACTTTGGCTTTGTGCTATAGTAAAAATTATAGTGCCAATGCAGGTAACTAAAGATGAAACTATGGAACAGCTTGATTAACTCATTTATCTTATTTATTTATTTATTTATCTATCTATTTATTTATTTGTAAGTAGCCTCAAAATCAAGGCTTTTTTTGATCCTTCCTTTTCAGAGAATTGCAGTTGTCTGCACAGTACAACCTTCCAATGGCCTATGAAGCTCCTCTGAAATATTCTTGGTGCACGAAGTATGGTACCACACACAAGCATGTCCAAAGCAAAGGCTGGGATGTAAACCCTTTGCCCCAGGTCTGTACGTTGTATGGTTTGTAGCAGTATATGACAGCCTAGGGGAATTCCCCAGAGCCTTCATCCCTGAGCAGTTGTTTGGACAGCCCATGTCATCATACTTTGAAGAAATACATGCTGTCCATAAAAGCTGCACAGGAAGGTGAGGATCCAAAAGCAGAAGTACAGTATACATCAACTCTGCATTCCCACCATGTATCATACAATGATTTTGTTGATGGTGTTTGGTTTGGTTTGGTTTGGGTATTTTTCTCAAATACGGCATGAACTTTAGTGATTCTCAGATAGCAGTGACTTTTTTTTTAAGTTTCTTTCCTATTTAAACGTTTGCAAATAATTTCATCAAAAGCAACTCTACTTTTCAAAATGAAAAGTACTTGCTGAAAACTCATCACCCACCTTTAATGATGATGAACTCTGTTTCTCCTGCCACTAGCACTATGATTTCTCTTTTTTATTACATTTACCATCTGCTGTACCTGCAACAGACCTGTGACCCTGTTTCCTCCTTTCCTTCCCCATAGGTGAGCTCCTACATCACTTTTTCCTGTAAGTCACATAGAATGTGATCTTTAAAAGCAAGAAAATTTTTTTATTTTGTAAGCTGCTAAAGCAGCTCTCCCCTAGCTCCCATGCCTGCTCCTAGCCAGGAATAGTTTGGTTTTATTATGAGGGAGGTTGTGCAGAAGTCCTCATCCTTCTGACATTTGTAGCTCCATCTTATGCCAAGCTGCATGTGTCTGGCAGTTTGTAAGTGTAGCTGCCTTCTTTCTGATAAGCTTGGCCTGGAACTGTTTTCTTCCCTGAGGCAAAGGTTCATTTATTCCCCTCATTCCTCTTACATTCTGTCTTATCACCTTTCCATTTGTGCTTCTCATGGGGGTGCAGGTCTGTGTTTTCATGCACTAGCACGTTCTGCTGAGGTGTTGCCTTCGGACTGTGCTTGGGCATTCAAATTAGTCTTGCAGTAAGTGACCATGCATTTCAGGGGCAAAGGCTTTGGGATCCTTCTAATTCCAGTGAAAAATCAAGAGGGTGGTAGTGAATTTATAAATGCTTTATTTCTCTTTTCGTAAAAATACTCTTCTATGTATTTTTTCCAATAGCAGCAGAGCTGAACAGCGTTTTGTCCAATTAAGCTGAAACAAGGACATTGAACATGCACAAATCTTCAATATTCTGTACTTTTCCCCTTGCTTCAGCTCTTTGCCTGTTATTTTCAAGAGCAAAAAGACACATCTCTGCAGCCTTGCCCTCTGCTTACCTGAGCCAATTTGCCATCATTACCCATAAGCTGCACTGCCACAAAGTTTGGGCTGCTTGCTTTCTCTATTTCCTTTAATGAGGTATATATGTTTTGTCAAACAAGTGACCGAAATGTTGGCTGTTCTAAAATAAGATGTTTAATTTTCTCATCAGCTGTGGTGTTGAGGAATGTATCTCTCATGTTTTCAAATATTAAAGTTTAGGGAAAAACAATTCAAATCCATTAGTGATATTTGGAAGGGAGAGGATGGGACCAGTCACGAAAAGAAAAGCTCAGCGATTTATACAGCTAAACTTGCAACTGTAAGAGATAGATACAGAGGTGGTACAAAGACCTCCAACTCAACCACTTTGGCTTCCTCCCTCAGCTGGAGTTCTGCTGACGTCCTGATTGAAAAAGCGTCCTCTTGCTTTCCAAAGAGGGGCATGAGCTTGGCCCTTAATTCCCTTAAAGAGGTGGAATAAGCCTTAATAATTGGTGAAACATATGCTGAAATAGTGAGCACTGATATAACCCAGCCCCGCATTTGCAGAGGTAAGTTTTTCCACACTCGGGGAAATTACTCTTCCTCACACATGCATGAAGTTTAAAGGCAAATTTGTACCCTAACAGTATTCATCAAAAAGAGAAGCACATTTATTAATAACAGCCTCCAAACCCTTCACGCAAGGCCCAGCCAGTGCAGCACATTTGCCTTTGAAGCCCTGTGCTTTGGGTCTATGGCAGATTCTCTGCCAAAGGCATAAGACAGTCAGCCAAGCCATGCAGAAAACCCAATGGTACTGATAAAGCACTAAGAGGACTTCCTTTTTCTGTGTACATTTGAAGAAGCTGAATGTACGTGTCACTTTGGAGAGGGATGGGAAGCCCTTCGGAGTGAGAAAGTATCTTTTTTGGAGTGAGAAAGTGTCATTTTATAGAAGAATTTAGGTATTTATGTCCATCTTTTACCCCTTGGTGACTTTCTGCAGTGCAGCTGTGATTTCCAACCCTCATTAAGCTCTCACAGCAGTTCTCATGAAGCAGAAAGAGAAGGCATCTGGTAAAGCTACTCACTTGAGTGGTGTTATGCACTATTTTCTGCAGCTCTAAAGCCTTAATCTTCTGACAGCGCAGAACAGTTTTTGTTGTTCATGCACCCCTAATGTAAAAACAAGAACCATTCTGGCAGTGTCCACTGAGTTCTGAGAGGTACATACAGCAACAAACTTCTGTTGTCATTGATGCTACAAGTGTAGTTCTCAGTGCAGTATTGAAAGTATTATTTTTAACACCATCCTAAATATTCAATCTGTAATTCTTTCTGAGGTTTTCCATGGACATTGCTATATTCTCCCATGCCTATCAGCACACAGGGGATCCTGGAAAAGAGGGGAAGGCAGAAGGGGACTTGCACCCTGATAGAAAAGACAGACACTGCGTGCAAAAGAGACTTTTTCAGGCAACGAGCAGCTTTACTGAAAACCAAAAGTGAAGCATTTGGAGCTTCGGAGTTGAGGCCTGAAGTTCTTTTCTAACTGCCTGCACCGCGAGGCTGCTGGGAGCATTGCACCAGAATTGTGCAGAACTTAATACCTTCAGAAGACCCTGAATAAGGCTGCAGGTAGCCATGTCCATGGCCACAGATGGGACTCCTGCCCAAACATGAAACAAGGTAGCCAGCAAATACTGTTCATACCTAGGCTGCATGTGCTTAATTAGATTGACCTAATACAATAAAAAAGTGTCACTCATCTGTTCACATAGGGGCATGCTCCTCTTCTGAAGAAATGACTGTTTTTTTCAGCCTGCATAACACACAGTAATCCTAAGTGCTCATAAATCCCATCTAAATGAAAAGAACAGAGATATTTCAGAAGTTGGTGTTCCTTCTTGATTATACATATAACAGACATGAAAGAGCCAAAACAAGCCTTTCCCCTCTGTCATTTTTCAAAGAAACTATGCTGCAAGCCCCTGTGCCATGAAGACACACCCCTGAGATGATGGATGAGGTAGCAGCTTTTTAAGTTCAATGTCTTCTTCACACAATGCAATGGAATATGAACTCCAGGGAAATCCCCAGGGGTCAGCCCCACACCAGCAGTCCCCCCACCTCTGCTATGGCATTACAAGGGCAGCAGGTGGTTTCCCAGGAGGAAGACAGCAGGCTGTTTCTAGCTCTGAGAATCAAAACTTACACCCTGTGTTGTAAGTGAAGGCCCCAAAGCTCATCTGGATGTGCCTGGCAGGTAAGCGAGACTCTGTGCTTTATTCTAGACTAGTTTTCTGCATTGATTTTGCAGAGAGCCCAAAGCAGAATCTGATCTAGACAAGGCAAAAACTGCAGACCACATCAGCAACATCCACATTCAGGAGGAAAGTGAGCCAAAGACAGATGGAAAATAGCTGCTCTGGTCACTGCTGTTGCTTGAAGTGAACTGGGACTCTGACCAAACTCCAGAAAGCAAACTTTGGCAGAAGCAACCAAAATCACCTCTTCCCCACAAGTCAATAAATATAATTACTGTTAGCTGCTCTTCTAGACCGCTTTAGGGCAGTTCCATTGAAGCTGACTGCTAGCCAGATCTCTCTCGTGCATGCTGCCCATGTCTCACTCAGATGATGGCAAGTTCTTAGAGAGACATGCCTTGGCTCAGCCAGAAGTTACCGGCTCACAGCAGAGATCAGTCAATGGATGCAGTTCTACAAACAGTGCTTTATGGGGAGCATGCCATATAATCACAAGAATGCCTTGATCTTAAAAGCTGCCACCATCCACAGTTTGAGAAATTGGAAAACTAGCCACATGCTGGCCCATTAAGGCTGGAGAGGTCTATGTGGTTGTTATTCCATCAGAGACACCAAAATAAACCCATCACTCCTGGGTGATATTCTGTAAGATTCCTCCTGCCTAGCTCTGCTGTATTGCGGGAAGTGTGGCTGGTTTGTCCTGTTATGCTTAAACACAGCTAGCTGCTAGTCATCAAACTGTTTTGTGGGGGTTGAGGTGGTTCACAGTGAAAGGACAAGCCCTTCTGTGTTGTCAGCAGGGACCCCTCTTGCCCCATATCATCTGTTTCTCCCTGCACCACAACCTGACTCATTTGCAGGCACCCACAAGGGTGGTGCTGGGAAGCTGTGGGACCAAAACTCCATGTGTCTCTGTGGCTCGGTCCTGATGGCTGCTCAGGCTCTTTGCTGAGTCCTATGCAAGGTTATATCTCCCACCAACAAACAGCTGGCAGTAAAGCCATGCTCCTCAGGGTTCACCTGCACACTGTGTTTACTTGTAGTAGGATTTCTTTTTCTTCTGATTGCTGGCAAATCCAGGCTGGACCCGTGCAAAGATCTGGTGAGCTCCATTGAGCCCAAGTCTTTCCTACACAGAGGAAAAAACCCACCACACAGAAATACAGCCCCATGCCTGGGTGTGCAGTATGCATATGAGGTGGATTTACTGCAGTGCTGGACTTAAAGCCACCCCATCTGGATCTGTTATCTGCTTGGTAACCCGAGTTTTCTCGCGACAGAAGGTCTGCTTCTCCTCTGCAGGAGAAAAACACAACCAACAACAACAACAAAAAACAACCAAATCAAAACAAGTGTTTTTATTAAACTTGCATGCACTTAAGCCATTTCTTTGAACCTTTACAATTCAGCACAGTGTTCACTGGCGATGAATGTCTTCATCTGGCTTTAAAAGGTGGGAACAATGTTGTGCACTTAAATCCCTTAACTGGAAATTTCTTGCCTTTCATTTGTTTAGCCACAGTAGAGAAAAGACTAGTCACAAAACTTTCCTCTGTGCTTAAGAAGATTTCTCCTTTGAAGCAGCAACAACAATAATACTGTAATAGAAGTAAAGCCTGCTCTTCTTACACCAAGCATATTTTCTTCTGAAGAAACGTGCTGCAATTGCAATGACAAAGTCGGGCTTGCTAAGCAGGGCCGTTTCCCCCTGCTACTTTGTGTTGAACTTTTACAAGCAAGCCGTAAATACATAGATACCAAAGAGTTAATTTGCGTTTTTAAACCTCCTTCCCAATATTCTCTCTCATTCCTGCATAAAATCCCCATGTCCAGACATCAAATCAGTAAACCCTGTTGCCTGTCAGAGAATACAATGTCAGGCCATTAGTATGTTAATAAGTCCGGAGGGTGACAGGTGGCCTAGTAGACAGCTCAATTAAGCTGCTCATTAAACACACGCTAACGAACAGCCAAGGCAGGGCCTGAACAGCACCATTCTGTAATGACATGATGTCAGAGCGAACAAATGAGGAAAAATAACAAAAACATTACAGCAGTGACAGACGCCACTAATAGGGACCCCTTGCACTACATCAGCCCTCAAATCAATGAGCAACAGGGATCAAAAAACTCGACCCAACATTCTCAGGGGACTGAATACAGCAAGATTTTTTTGGTCAGGTTTTTTCCTCTCTTCCCCCCCTCCTTTAACTAAAATCATCATCGAATATCACAAATTAATAACGGGGGGGGGATGGAGGCGGTGGAGGGAGGAAGGAAATAAAGGGGCAGAATTTGTTTCCTGTAAGACATAACCATAAAATGTGAAAACTGTGAAAGGTGAGGTCTGAATGAAAATCATTATTTAATGGGATCATCATTTAAATTTGATTGGCATTTTTTCCTTTATCTTGCCTTTTCCCCCCTTTCTCTGAAGCCCGCAGGTTCGAACGATTTGCTGTACCTGCTCTGCCTACTCGTTCGCCATAGGTCACCTTACCATTTAAGAAGCGCAGAGAGAACTTTTAAAGTGCAGATTTGTAGCTATTATTTTTTAAAAGGGGACTTCCAGCAGCTGGTAGGAAAAAAAAATTCCTGTAATTTTCAAGTAAGGAGCTTTCTGGGTAATAAATTCAAGCATCCGACTGGTGCTGAAATGACATTTGAGTTCCGCATTGCTAAACTAATAGGCCGGTTGACCATTATAAGGTCACGACCTTAGCTCTCATCCGAGCTGCAGAGCTGTGTTAAGTTAACAACTGATACCTCGCTGTGCTTCCTTAAAGGTCTAACTCAAGATTCCTGCTAATAACTGGGATAATCAAGTCGAGCTGCGAAGTGAATTTGCAGCAGCAACTTTCAGGGGAGAAAAAAGATCATTTGGAAGCTAATAGACAGGTGTGGAAGCAGCTGCAGCAGCAAACAGGCTTGCAGATGAAAGGCTGCCATAATATTTAGGAAGCCAGCTAACTGACTCTCACAGTTTAACCGCAGGAGTAGGACAAATCAGCTACAGGCAAGCTGATGAGCAGCAGAGCGATTTGCAACCACTCACACCTTGTATGGCATCTTGTACCTGCCTGTGCAAAGTGGGTGCAAAGGGCTGTCGCATCAAATGATTGATTTTTTGCAGCCCTTTTGGCCTCCTGCAAATAAGGTACCGAGTGCTGGAAAATGAGTATTAAAGGGTGCAAGTCCAGCGGGTGTTTCTGGGCTGAATCCAGCTGTGCCAGAGACAATGAGGTGAGGCAGACATCAGATGTCAGATTAGCGTTGAGTAACAAAACAGCACTGCTTGCCCCAATATGGTTGCAAAAAATGAGCACAGCTGAGGGCTAGCTCAAATGTGGCTTGGCACCGCTTGTGCAAGTCTTGGACATCTCTTCCTATCAGTCTGGATTCTCAGGATGGATCATTTTAACTACCCTAATTCTAACCTGACAGTGTTAAATTAATATGAAAACTTGAGTACAGATCAGTTCTCACAGGCCAGCAGCTGAATTAAACACACACAGCTCCAGCTTCACAGCAGAGTGGTGTCAGAGTTCATAACGGGAAATGCAAGTTAAACAGCCCTCCTCTTCTATGCTTAACAAAACATAAAGCTACAATTAAGTCAAGGGAGCTGCATCAGTGAAGAACATAGCACTTCAGCACTTGTTACCTTCTTCCAGGAAAAAATCATCCATCTCTCACTGCCTTCCATGCTTATTTTGCATACATTTGCACCGATTTGGTTAAACTGGTGCAAGTTATCTTACTTCACCGCTGAAGTGCAGAGCTACTGCTGGTTTGCCATCCACTCCTGTTACTGACTTTATTGTGCTGGCTTGCGTCTCCTGACTCTTTTCTGCAGCAATGCCTAGATTTAGGGCTGGACAAAAAGCAGTTTTGCCCTGGAAAAGGCAACTGAAGTTTCCGTGGCTGCTTCAGCCTCAAATGTCTTTCTGATACAACGCATCAACGAGCAACACTTAGCACTGGGAGTACAAAAGAAACACTGCAAAAAAATGTGTATTGAGTGCCAGTTTAAGCATGAGCATTCCTGGTGTCTATAAGGCTATGAAAAGTTACAAGTGAGATATATTAAGCCACATGAACTTGATCAAAAGTGATGGAGCGTCATAACTACAGATTGTGAGACATGATGGAATACAAACCTATTTGTACTTGCAGCAGCAATGTTCAACATCAGCAGCTGAATTACATCTGTTTTAGAAGCAAACATAACACTGAACAAGAAATCACTTTAAAATGCTGAGGGACAACAATGAGCTGAATGTGCCACCAAAGTCCCCAGTGTCATCCCTCTTCCTCCCAGCATCACAGGGGACAGGGGTTTTCCTGGACAAGGGGCAAACACCACCAAGTTTCACCACATCTGTTGAGATTCAGTATGTTTGCCTTGCAGAAAACAGTAGCAGCTTCAGGATGCATCCTCTTTAGTAAGGACATACTTATGTATTTTGGAAGATCTGGGCTCTATGCCCTATGTACATTGCTCCTGGCTTTCTATGGGCTCCATCATTCTGGATATTGCCCCTATACTGGTCCTACACTTAAGATGGAGAACAACTGGATGGCAACTGAAAGAAGGAATTACCTCTGCACTTGTACCATGCATCTTACCATACGCTGTGGGGTAGACAATGTGCTAAATGATTATTTTTAGAGACATTTGTAGCAGGGCTTGTAACAGCTAAAGGCAGAACAGGGCCTGAATTGTGCTTTCAGAGCCAGCCATGCACCACAGGAGGGATGGGCAGTGGTAAGCCGCCCATAGCAGTAGAGCAAAGGACCAAAAAATGTAAAAGAGCAAAGAGGTATCTGGGGATGTGCTTGCACTGTTCCTTGGCAGGCTCACCTCATCAAATGGCTCCGTAGCCCTATTCCACACAAAAACGAAAAAATGCCACATGCAGATTTTACAAACGGTTCATGCGAGGCAGGGTAGTGCCAACGTGACCTGGAAATAAAGCTGCAGCCAAGAAATCAATGCTCACAGCGAAAAGCTAAAAGATAATGCGAGGAAGGGCACTATCAGAGAGAAAAATATACTAACTGCTCATGGAGGATCATGGAGGATCGTGTATCAGCAGTCCTGACTAAATGGGAGGTCCCAATTGACTGGACATTGGCAAATGTGACACCCATCTACAGGAAAGGTCAGAAACAGGATATGAGGAGCTACAGACCTGTCAGTCTGACCTCAGCCAGGAAAGGTTATGGAGCAGATCATCCTGAGTGCCACCACACAGCATGTATAGGAAAATGGGGGGATCAGGTCCAGTCAGTATGGATTAAGGAAAGGCAGGTCCTGCTCAACTAAACTGATCTCCTTCTATGACAAGGTGACCTGCTTAGTGAATGAGCAAAAGGCTGTCAATGTTTTCTACCTAGATTTTAGGCCTTTGACACCATTTCCCACAGCATACTCCCTCAGGGAGCCACTTCATCTGACACACATGGCATGACACAAAGGAAGATGCTCAGACAGCCCCATTTCCTTTGGGGTGTATGATTTTCACACATTCTTAGGGACCTTCTCCTTACTCAACTTGTGTTACACTGATTTAAAGAGCAGCTTTCAGTATGTAGCTTCTCATCGCTGTTTGGTGTGTAACCATACATCTTATTTACTAGACACTATTCCAGCTCTGCTCTGTGGAGAATTATCTGTGTCTTCCAAGCTTTTCTGTGGGCACAGCAGTGGCAGGATGCTCTACAAGTATTTATCCCCACCAGTCCTGTGTAAAGTGAAGCAGATGAAAGGAAAGAGAAGACATTGCTGGAGTGAGCTGAGGCACAGGGTCATAGTCAAAAATAGTAACTAACAGGGGGGCTTTGTTGTTTTACGGTATTCTGATATTACCTGCATTCCTTTGGTCCAAAGCATCCCCCCTACCAATGCCAACTGCAGCTGAGATGTTCTGTATCTCTGAGCATCACCACATTTCTTGATGAGGCAAATTCTCCACCCCGTCCATCCTCAGGCAGGACTTCTCCTGGCCTGTCCCTTCCCCCTACCCTTTCCCCAAACCCAGCCTCTTCTAAACCTCTGCCTTCCTGCTCCTGTTTTGGCCCCACTGTTGTCTCTTACCCTTATCTATGTTCTGGATCCCGGCCCTGATTATTTCTGGTCTCACCACGCAGAGCTCAGTGGCGCAGACCTCAGGTCTCTCAGCTTTGATTCCCAAACCCAGTTTCTCTCTCCTCTTGGCCTGTTTCCAAGTCTTCTTCCCAGTTTCCTTGTATGGTTACACTCCTTCCTCACCTCCAAGTGGGCAATTTTCATCTTCCTGACCTTAAGCCAGGCAGACTCCCTCCCATGGGTCACTGGAAGAGGTGATGTTCTCCTGCAGGTTGTACCCAAGTTAAAGACTCCCCCATCAGCCAGAAGAAAATTGTTAACTTCAGAGATTTTTCTCTGCAGATGTAACAAAGTCATTGCTGGCTCTGGAGCGCACCCAAAACCAACAGAGTTTTCAAGGAACGAAATTGCAAAAATTGACAAAGGCTTTATTGAGCATGTGCGAAACTCTCATTATTATAATTTTGTCATAATTTCTGCCAGATTTGGCTGCATTTTTGAAAAGGCAGTGAAACACAAACCCCCAATAAACAACCGTTTACAAGATTCTCATAATTCAGATTGTTCTGTGAAAAGCCATAGGCCTCTGTGTTTGGGAAATGTCAAAAAATAGTATTTGCACAGAAAAAATCTGTTTTGTTGTGCTTATCCATGAATTATGTTTCTGTGAATGTCCTAACCACTTGATTCGATGTTTTCCAAGCATCCAGGTTGAGCAGACATCTATGCAAAGAGTACCTATTCAAAGAGTAACATTTGTCAGAAATAGGAACAAAAATAAATAGGGTCTTACAATGTCAGAAAGAGAAGTCAGCTGGTGGGGGGGCTGAAAAGAGAACATAGGTGAAAGGATGGAGTAAATCTCTTGAGGTCAAAGTGATACTTCAGAAGGTTTGAGTTGTGTTAGGATCCAAAGGCTCAAATACACTATTCCAATTGGAAGGACATCTATGTGTGTGTGTATCTGTGCAGGGGCAGAAATCAAAACAGTTATATCTTTTCACAAGTCTTGCTTTTGAGATGAAGGTGTATTTGTCTTTTCAATGTAAGAGTCCAGTTTTGTTAGCCCAAATCTACAGGAACTGAAAGCTTTCTGAAGGACTTGGAGGGCACATGGGAGCACCTAGCCACAGCCCTCCTGCCTCATCCCATTTAATGGCGCTTCATTGACACCTCCCAGAGCAAATTCATTTATCTGGTACCCAAAGTCAGTCTGCACAGATCATGCTCAATCTCTTTCTGAGATTTAATACTACAAAACAGACCAGCTGTAAGAGTGTATCAGTTCTGCTGAAACCTTTCCTTTCAGATGTGCAGATGCTTGGCCTAGATACATCAAGGGCTCAGCCCATGCCTTCAGGCTCAGAGCATACTGGCACCAGCCCTGGGTTCCTCCTCTCCTGACTAGCGGTAAACAGAAACATTGCAGGTTCCCTCATGCCCTCCCCAGTGCTCTGCCCATCTTCTCCTGGGCAGAAAATAAATAGTTTCCTTCTCACCCTCCCCTATGCTCTGCAACTATGTAGGGAGGATGAGGGCACCAGGCTTTCCTGAATGTCCCTGTGTTCAGCCAGCTAGGAGCATTATCCTCGGCATATCTGATTTCCTGGTTTTGTTTTGTGTTTTAGGTAAATTCTACTGGGTCACATATACAATTAAAAAAGGTTTTAAGTATAGCACTGGGACTTTTGGTTGCCTAGACTGGTTCTGGGAGCTGATCTTTGCTTATCCCCATGAGTGTTAGTCTGTGAGATGGAAGCATTAATGCAGAGGTGAAATAACCATATTTTGGTGTATTGTGTGTCAGCTCAATAGATGACACATATCAAGTTTTCTAGATCTGCTGGGAATTGTCTGCCTGCTTAAATTAAACAAGCAAACCAGGGCTTTAAATCTTTCTGCTACATAATGACTAAAATATTCCTACTGATTAAAGCCTGGAAAGTCAACATAATCTTTGCACAGATATAACATATATATAATATAACATATTAAAAGATGATCATCTAGTCAGTGCTGTGTGAGGGTCCTCAACACTAAGGACACAGGGTCATTTCTCCTGTCTGGAATGGTCCCTAGAAGAGCAGCCAGCATGGCCCTGAGACATGCCTGCTGTCCCCAGAGGGGTGCCCTGCCAGGAGCCCACAAGCTCACTACTCCCAGTGTGTTCTCCATCTGCACCATAGGTGTCCCCAAGGTGGCCTTCAAGCTTGTGAGAAGACTTCCCCCTTCTTTCTGCCCAGTGGTGACCTTACCCCCTCTCACCCCCACCTTTGTCCTCCTAGTGCTGCTCATGCCCTGCTTGACGGCAATTGCTGGTACCCAACCCATCCCAACACAAGCCAACCACCCTTTTGGTTCACATGGTGCCTGGTTTCCCAGATACGACACTCCAGCTACTCCCCTCCATTTAGTTAAGCCAGCAGCCATCACAAAAACTGAGAGCTGGGACATGCAGACATGTGACGGTAGTGCCGAGCCTCCATTTCTTATGCCTTCAAGATACTAGCTGATGCAGGACACAGCCCACCCACTTGTACACACCAGACGGGTGAACCTAATAATGTGCAGTTTATAGACAGGGGGAACAAAAACTTCTGCAGCGTGTTTGCAGTTCCCAGGCAAAACCAAGCTGTCAAAAACATCTCTGACATATTTCACCTTAACTCCCAACCAGGTTCTCCCCTCCCTGCCTGTGGGTTTGTCCTTTACTGGCCACATCTTTGAAACCAGGCTGTGTACTGAACACCTCTCTTTAGGATAGCCAAGCCCTGAGCTTTTGGGACAGGCTTTATACTTCTGGGAGGGAACACTCTGAAAACCCTTCATAGCCTTTGTAAGATCTCCTTACTTGAAAACTTGGTCTCTATAAACGAAGGAGAACCAGAAATTCACAACTTGGAGAACAATCTTCTTTCCAGGAAAAGGTATATTAGAGTTTTGTCAAGTTTTTGTTCTACATGAGAAGCCCCTCAGCTGTCCCAGCCAGACGCTGAATTCAGGAATTGCTCCTTAAGGTTCAGGAATTGAGGTTTTGGGGTTCTTAAACCAATTCAGCTTTTACAGTATGGCTCTCAATACAGGCTTGTGTAGCCTTAAGGAGTCAGCAATTTGGTGAGATTTCATGCTACCAGTAGGAGCATGAGGACAGCGGCTGAGACTCTTCAAATTCTTCTGCGTAGGGCTTGGGGTAGTCAGCACCAGGTGCTGAAATTGCATCTTTCTTTCATCATCCTCTTAGAGAATCCATGTTGTCCATGTCAAGTAATGTAGAGACCGGTCCTGTCTTTTAGGATAGAGAGGTAAGGCAGTCCCCTTGGTGTCCATCGTATCCATATAGGGGAGGACACAACTTCTGGAACATAAGAGCAGGCTCCCAAAACCTTACTGTCAGGGACATGTTTTCTGGAGGCAAAAAGGCACCTTCCGTTAAGGTTTTGTGACCATATTATTTCGCTGGCATACATTGTATTCCTGGGACCGTGTTTCCTTGCTTTCTCCCAGGCAGACATGACTTGCCAGTGTGCTTTGCCTTATATAGATGGCGCCTGCTTGGGGTGCATGAAATGGTGCAGAGGCCATGGCAATGGCTGATGAAGAACTGGAGTTGTTGAAAGGGTATTTGGTGACACTAAGGGCAAAGAACAGCTTTTTGTCTGATGGTGACTGTTGAACCACATCCACAGCTCTCCCTCTAGGAAATCTCTGTTTTACTGGCAGTGACAGTTTTCCTCTGTTTTAAAGACACCTCCACAACTATGGTCTGGTCAGATACAACTTAAAGGTCTCCACCTCCCCAGGAATAACAGTAAGTTTTAGGCCTTAGGAGGGTTGAAAGTGCTCTGATAGAAGGAAAATTTTGCACTTGAATTTGGGCTTTGATAATGATGTCACTGCTCTAAATAAAACAGATAGGTCTTTGGAGGGACTACAAACTTGCAGAACCCCTGGACTTCATAGGTATTTCTGTATGGGGCCCATTTCTGAAAAGGTCACCTGCAGCCCTGGGAATGCCTATATACAACATTTCAGAGCCCAGCTTGGCTCTCTTTATTCTCATGGACAGCATCTCAGCCTTAGATTGATCTCCAAAGTCTTCCCAGGAGGTGGAAGGTATGTGTATCAATAGGAACACGGAACACATCACCCTGTGCTTGGAAGCATATGGTAATATTATCAGGAAAACTGCATGGTCCAGTAGACTGGGTGTCAGACCAGGTTTTGTTCGTTATTTTCTGTGCCTGCTACACCGGGGCCAGCCGCGGGGAGACCACTGTCTGCTGCAAAGATAATCCCACCCTGCCTGCCCCCTGCTCAAACTGAGGAAGCCCTGAGTAAAAGAAGACTGAACGCCAGTGACTGGGAAGATGATTAGGCAACTCCAGTGTCTTCTGTTCGGCTTCAGGGCTTCCTGGCCTGAAGCCAATAAACTTTTTGTGATACCAAGACCCATCACGTGTGTGGCAGATTGGTATGACTGGTTCATTCCTGCCACTGCTGCTGTCCTCACAGCCCTCCTCATTTATGTGCCCTCCTCATTTTTGTTCACACATTTGCAGTTTTCACTTGAGACCTGGTTCAAATCAGCCTGTAGAGTCTTCTCAATAGCTTCAGTGAACTCAGGATAAAGCCCAGGAGGAGCAAGCTGAGGGCAAGCCCATGGCTTTGTGGGTGGTACATGCAGTGTGTGAGTTGTATCATGGCTTTAATGCAGAATCATGTAATGAGTAGTCGCTCAAACCATCATGACAGTGACAAAATCCCTTAAAATATTCAAGATGCAAAAGTAGAAGAAACCTAAATAAAGCTGTGAAACTTTGAAAATTGATTCCATGATCAAAATAACATAAATAAAATATTAGAAGCAGCCTAGATTGGATAGCCTGGAAATCAGCTGGAAGAACGGGGAGCTGCAGAAGAAACCTGGATGCCCTTTTTACCCCTTGGGGCATCCCCTCAGGGCTGCTGGGTGCTGCCGGCCAGAAGGCGCCTGTCCTGTGGGCACTGCTGCTTCCCCCGTTCCCTTGGAAGAGGAAGAGGAGCAGAAGTAAGTGTGGGATAATAGGCCACAGGCGCGCAACCCTCCCCTCTTAGGAAGAAGTTATTGCACCTCCGCATGTGAGTTTGTTTTTTGATTTTCCACGGTCCAGCCCTGTATTTAGCA